>NC_052676.1:0-57500 GCF_016802725.1 Solenopsis invicta
GCCTGGCCTGGCCTGGCCTGGCCTGGCCTGGCCTGGCGCCCGCGCCGTTCGCACGCTCCTGGCCTTTTTTGGCCCTGGCCTGGCCCTGGCCTGGCCTGGCCTGGCCCTGGCCTGGCCTGGCCTGGCCTGGCCTGGCGCCGGCCTGGCCTGGCCTGGCCTGGCCTGGCCCGACGGGCGCGTTTGGCCTGGACTGGCCTGAGCCTGGCCTGGCCTGGCCTGGCCTGGCCTGGCCTGGCCTGGCCCTGGCCTGGCCTGGCCTGGCCTGGCCTGGCCTGGCCTGGCCTGGCCTGGCCTGGCCTGGCCTGGCCTGGCCTGGCCTGGCCTGGCCTGGCCTGGCCCTGGCCTGGCCTGGCCTGGCCTGGCCTGGCCTGGCCTGGCCTGGCCTGGCCCTGGCCTGGCCTGGCCTGGCCTGGCCTGGCCTGGCCTGGCCTGGCCTGGCCTGGCCTGGCCTGGCCTGGCCTGGCCTGGCCCTGGCCTGGCCTGGCCTGGCCCTGAGCCTGGCCTGGCCTGGCCTGGCCTGGCCTGGCCTGGCCTGGCCTGGCCTGGCCTGGCCTGGCCTGGCCTGGCCTGGCCTGGCCTGGCCTGGCCTGGCCTGGCCTGGCCTGGCCTGGCCTGGCCTGGCCTGGCCTGGCCTGGCCTGAGCCTGGCCTGGCCTGGCCTGAGCCTGGCCTGGCCTGGCCTGGCCTGGCCTGGCCTGGCCTGGCCTGGCCTGGCCTGGCCTGGCCTGGCCTGAGCCTGGCCTGGCCTGGCCTGAAGCCTGGCCTGGCCTGGCCTGGCCTGGCCTGGCCTGGCCTGGCCTGGCCTGGCCTGGCCTGGCCTGGCCTGGCCTGGCCTGGCCTGGCCTGGCCTGGCCTGGCCTGGCCTGGCCTGGCCTGGCCTGGCCTGGCCTGGCCTGGCCTGAAGCCTGGCCTGGCCTGGCCTGGCCTGGCCTGGCCTGGCCTGGCCTGGCCTGGCCTGGCCTGGCCTGGCCTGGCCTGGCCTGGCCTGGCCTGGCCTGGCCTGGCCTGGCCTGGCCTGGCCTGGCCTGGCCTGGCCTGGCCTGGCCTGGCCTGAGCCTGGCTGGCCTGAGCCTGGCCTGGCCTGGCCTGGCCTGGCCTGGCCTGGCCTGGCCCTGGCCTGGCCTGGCCTGGCCTGGCCTGGCCTGGCCTGGCCTGGCCTGGCCTGGCCTGGCCTGGCCTGGCCTGGCCTGGCCTGGCCTGGCCTGGCCTGGCCTGGCCTGGCCTGGCCTGGCCTGGCCTGGCCTGGCCTGGCCTGGCCTGGCCTGGCCTGGCCCTGGCCTGGCCTGGCCTGGCCTGGCCTGGCCTGGCCTGGCCTGGCCTGGCCTGGCCTGGCCTGGCCTGGCGCCCGCGCCGTTCGCACGCTCCTTCTTTTTTTGGCCTGGCCTGGCCTGGCCTGGCCTGGCCTGGCCTGGCCTGGCCTGGCCTGGCCTGGCCTGGCCTGGCCTGGCCTGGCCTGGCCTGGCCTGGCCTGGCCTGGCCTGGCCTGGCCTGGCCTGGCCTGGCCTGGCCTGGCCTGGCCTGGCCTGGCCTGGCCTGGCCTGGCCTGGCCTGGCCTGGCCTGGCCTGGCCTGGCCTGGCCTGGCCTGGCCTGGCCTGGCCTGGCCTGGCCTGGCCTGGCCTGGCCTGGCTGGCCTGGCCTGGCCTGGCGGCCTGGCCTGGCCTGGCCTGGCCTGGCCTGGCCTGGCCTGGCCTGGCCTGGCCTGGCCTGGCCTGGCCTGGCCTGGCCTGGCCTGGCCTGGCCTGGCCTGGCCTGGCCTGGCCTGGCCTGGCCTGGCCTGGCCTGGCCTGGCCTGGCCTGGCCTGGCCTGGCCTGGCCTGGCCTGGCCTGGCCTGGCCTGGCCTGGCCTGGCCTGGCCTGGCCTGGCCTGGCCTGGCCTGGCCTGGCCTGGCCTGGCCTGGCCTGGCCTGGCCTGGCCTGGCCTGGCCTGGCCTGGCCTGGCCTGGCCTGGCCTGGCCTGGCCTGGCCTGGCCTGGCCTGGCCTGGCCTGGCCTGGCCTGGCCTGGCCTGGCCTGGCCTGGCCTGGCCTGGCCTGGCCTGGCCTGGCCTGGCCTGGCCTGGCCTGGCCTGGCCTGGCCTGGCCTGGCCTGGCCTGGCCTGGCCTGGCCTGGCCTGGCCTGGCCTGGCCTGGCCTGGCCTGGCCTGGCCTGGCCTGGCCTGGCCTGGCCTGGCCTGGCCTGGCCTGGCCTGGCCTGGCCTGGCCTGGCCTGGCCTGGCCTGGCCTGGCCTGGCCTGGCCTGGCCTGGCCTGGCCTGGCCTGGCCTGGCCTGGCCTGGCCTGGCCTGGCCTGGCCTGGCCTGGCCTGGCCTGGCCTGGCCTGGCCTGGCCTGGCCTGGCCTGGCCTGGCCTGGCCTGGCCTGGCCTGGCCTGGCCTGGCCTGGCCTGGCCTGGCCTGGCCTGGCCTGGCCTGGCCTGGCCTGGCCTGGCCTGGCCTGGCCTGGCCTGGCCTGGCCTGGCCTGGCCTGGCGCCTGCGCCTGGCCTGGCCTGGCCTGGCCTGGCCTGGCCTGGCCTGGCCTGGCCTGGCCTGGCCTGGCCTGGCCTGGCCTGGCCTGGCCTGGCCTGGCCTGGCCTGGCCTGACCTGGCCTGGCCTGGCCTGGCCTGGCCTGGCCTGGCCTGGCCTGGCCTGGCCTGGCCTGGCCTGGCCTGGCCTGGCCTGGCCTGGCCTGGCCTGGCCTGGCCTGGCCTGGCCTGGCCTGGCCTGGCCTGGCCTGGCCTGGCCTGGCCTGGCCTGGCCTGGCCTGGCCTGGCCTGGCCTGGCCTGGCCTGGCCTGGCCTGGCCTGGCCTGGCCTGGCCTGGCCTGGCCTGGCCTGGCCTGGCCTGGCCTGGCCCTGGCCTGGCCTGGCCTGGCCTGGCCTGGCCTGGCCTGGCCTGGCCTGGCCTGGCCTGGCCTGGCCTGGCCTGGCCTGGCCTGGCCTGGCCTGGCCTGGCCTGGCCTGGCCTGGCCTGGCCTGGCCTGGCCTGGCCTGGCCTGGCCTGGCCTGGCCTGAGCCTGGCCTGGCCTGGCCTGGCCTGGCCTGGCCTGGCCTGGCCTGGCCTGGCCTGGCCTGGCCTGGCCTGGCCTGGCCTGGCCTGGCCTGGCCTGGCCTGGCCTGGCCTGGCCTGGCCTGGCCTGGCCTGGCCTGGCCTGGCCTGGCCTGGCCTGGCCTGGCCTGGCCTGGCCTGGCCTGGCCTGGCCTGGCCTGGCCTGGCCTGGCCTGGCCTGGCCTGGCCTGGCCTGGCCTGGCCTGGCCTGGCCTGGCCTGGCCTGGCCTGGCCTGGCCTGGCCTGGCCTGGCCTGGCCTGGCCTGGCCTGGCCTGGCCTGGCCTGGCCTGGCCTGGCCTGGCCTGGCCTGGCCTGGCCTGGCTCTGGCCTGGCCTGGCCTGGCCTGGCCTGGCCTGGCCTGGCCTGGCCTGGCCTGGCCTGGCCTGGCCTGGCCTGGCGCTGGCCTGGCCTGGCCTGGCCTGGCCTGGCCTGGCCTGGCCTGGCCTGGCCTGGCCTGGCCTGGCCTGGCCTGGCCTGGCCTGGCCTGGCCTGGCCTGGCCTGGCCTGGCCTGGCCTGGCCTGGCCTGGCCTGGCCTGGCTGGCCTGGCCTGGCCTGGCCTGGCCTGGCCTGGCCTGACCCTGGCCTGGCCTGGCCTGGCCTGGCCTGGCCTGGCCTGGCCTGGCCTGGCCTGGCCTGGCCTGGCCTGGCCTGGCCTGGCCTGGCCTGGCCTGGCCTGGCCTGGCCTGGCCTGGCTGGCTGGCCTGGCCTGGCCTGGCCTGGCCTGGCCTGGCCTGGCCTGGCCTGGCCTGGCCTGGCCTGGCCTGGCCTGGCCTGGCCTGGCCTGGCCTGGCCTGGCCTGGCCTGGCCTGGCCTGGCCTGGCCTGGCCTGGCCTGGCCTGGCCTGGCCTGGCCCTGGCCTGGCCTGGCCTGGCCTGGCCTGGCCTGGCCTGGCCTGGCCTGGCCTGGCCTGGCCTGGCCTGGCCTGGCCTGGCCTGGCCTGGCCTGGCCTGGCCTGGCCTGGCCTGGCCTGGCCTGGCCTGGCCTGGCCTGGCCTGGCCTGGCCTGGCCTGGCCTGGCCTGGCCTGGCCTGGCCTGGCCTGGCCTGGCCTGGCCTGGCCTGGCCTGGCCTGGCCTGGCCTGGCCTGGCCTGGCCTGGCCTGGCCTGGCCTGGCCTGGCCTGGCCTGGCCTGGCCTGGCCTGGCCTGGCCTGGCCTGGCCTGGCCTGGCCTGGCCTGGCCTGGCCTGGCCTGGCCTGGCCTGGCCTGGCCTGGCCTGGCCTGGCCTGGCCTGGCCTGGCCTGGCCTGGCCTGGCCTGGCCTGGCCTGGCCTGGCCTGGCCTGGCCTGGCCTGGCCTGGCCTGGCCTGGCCTGGCCTGGCCTGGCCTGGCCTGGCCTGGCCTGGCCTGGCCTGGCCTGGCCTGGCCTGGCCTGGCCTGGCCTGGCCTGGCCTGGCCTGGCCTGGCCTGGCCTGGCCTGGCCTGGCCTGGCCTGGCCTGGCCTGGCCTGGCCTGGCCTGGCCTGGCCTGGCCTGGCCTGGCCTGGCCTGGCCTGGCCTGGCCTGGCCTGGCCTGGCCTGGCCTGGCCTGGCCTGGCCTGGCCTGGCCTGGCCTGGCCTGGCCTGGCCTGGCCTGGCCTGGCCTGGCCTGGCCTGGCCTGGCCTGGCCTGGCCTGGCCTGGCCTGGCCTGGCCTGGCCTGGCCTGGCCTGGCCTGGCCTGGCCTGGCCTGGCCTGGCCTGGCCTGGCCTGGCCTGGCCTGGCCTGGCCTGGCCTGGCCTGGCCTGGCCTGGCCTGGCCTGGCCTGGCCTGGCCTGGCCTGGCCTGGCCTGGCCTGGCCTGGCCTGGCCTGGCCTGGCCTGGCCTGGCCTGGCCTGGCCTGGCCTGGCCTGGCCTGGCCTGGCCTGGCCTGGCCTGGCCTGGCCTGGCCTGGCCTGGCCTGGCCTGGCCTGGCCTGGCCTGGCCTGGCCTGGCCTGGCCTGGCCTGGCCTGGCCTGGCCTGGCCTGGCCTGGCCTGGCCTGGCCTGGCTGGCCTGGCCTGGCCTGGCCTGGCCTGGCCTGGCCTGGCCTGGCCTGGCCTGGCCTGGCCTGGCCTGGCCTGGCCTGGCCTGGCCTGGCCTGGCCTGGCCTGGCCTGGCCTGGCCTGGCCTGGCCTGGCCTGGCCTGGCCTGGCCTGGCCTGGCCTGGCCTGGCCTGGCCTGGCCTGGCCTGGCCTGGCCTGGCCTGGCCTGGCCTGGCCTGGCCTGGCCTGGCCTGGCCTGGCCTGGCCTGGCCTGGCCTGGCCTGGCCTGGCCTGGCCTGGCCTGGCCTGGCCTGGCCTGGCCTGGCCTGGCCTGGCCTGGCCTGGCCTGGCCTGGCCTGGCCTGGCCTGGCCTGGCCTGGCCTGGCCTGGCCTGGCCTGGCCTGGCCTGGCCTGGCCTGGCCTGGCCTGGCCTGGCCTGGCCTGGCCTGGCCTGGCCTGGCCTGGCCTGGCCTGGCCTGGCCTGGCCTGGCCTGGCCTGGCCTGGCCTGGCCTGGCCTGGCCTGGCCTGGCCTGGCCTGGCCTGGCCTGGCCTGGCCTGGCCTGGCCTGGCCTGGCCTGGCCTGGCCTGGCCTGGCCTGGCCTGGCCTGGCCTGGCCTGGCCTGGCCTGGCCTGGCCTGGCCTGGCCTGGCCTGGCCTGGCCTGGCCTGGCCTGGCCTGGCCTGGCCTGGCCTGGCCTGGCCTGGCCTGGCCTGGCCTGGCCTGGCCTGGCCTGGCCTGGCCTGGCCTGGCCTGGCCTGGCCTGGCCTGGCCTGGCCTGGCCTGGCCTGGCCTGGCCTGGCCTGGCCTGGCCTGGCCTGGCCTGGCCTGGCCTGGCCTGGCCTGGCCTGGCCTGGCCTGGCCTGGCCTGGCCTGGCCTGGCCTGGCCTGGCCTGGCCTGGCCTGGCCTGGCCTGGCCTGGCCTGGCCTGGCCTGGCCTGGCCTGGCCTGGCCTGGCCTGGCCTGGCCTGGCCTGGCCTGGCCTGGCCTGGCCTGGCCTGGCCTGGCCTGGCCTGGCCTGGCCTGGCCTGGCCTGGCCTGGCCTGGCCTGGCCTGGCCTGGCCTGGCCTGGCCTGGCCTGGCCTGGCCTGGCCTGGCCTGGCCTGGCCTGGCCTGGCCTGGCCTGGCCTGGCCTGGCCTGGCCTGGCCTGGCCTGGCCTGGCCTGGCCTGGCCTGGCCTGGCCTGGCCTGGCCTGGCCTGGCCTGGCCTGGCCTGGCCTGGCCTGGCCTGGCCTGGCCTGGCCTGGCCTGGCCTGGCCTGGCCTGGCCTGGCCTGGCCTGGCCTGGCCTGGCCTGGCCTGGCCTGGCCTGGCCTGGCCTGGCCTGGCCTGGCCTGGCCTGGCCTGGCCTGGCCTGGCCTGGCCTGGCCTGGCCTGGCCTGGCCTGGCCTGGCCTGGCCTGGCCTGGCCTGGCCTGGCCTGGCCTGGCCTGGCCTGGCCTGGCCTGGCCTGGCCTGGCCTGGCCTGGCCTGGCCTGGCCTGGCCTGGCCTGGCCTGGCCTGGCCTGGCCTGGCCTGGCCTGGCCTGGCCTGGCCTGGCCTGGCCTGGCCTGGCCTGGCCTGGCCTGGCCTGGCCTGGCCTGGCCTGGCCTGGCCTGGCCTGGCCTGGCCTGGCCTGGCCTGGCCTGGCCTGGCCTGGCCTGGCCTGGCCTGGCCTGGCCTGGCCTGGCCTGGCCTGGCCTGGCCTGGCCTGGCCTGGCCTGGCCTGGCCTGGCCTGGCCTGGCCTGGCCTGGCCTGGCCTGGCCTGGCCTGGCCTGGCCTGGCCTGGCCTGGCCTGGCCTGGCCTGGCCTGGCCTGGCCTGGCCTGGCCTGGCCTGGCCTGGCCTGGCCTGGCCTGGCCTGGCCTGGCCTGGCCTGGCCTGGCCTGGCCTGGCCTGGCCTGGCCTGGCCTGGCCTGGCCTGGCCTGGCCCTGGCCTGGCCTGGCCTGGCCTGGCCTGGCCTGGCCTGGCCTGGCCTGGCCCTGGCCTGGCCTGGCCTGGCCTGGCCTGGCCTGGCCTGGCCTGGCCTGGCCTGGCCTGGCCTGGCCTGGCCTGGCCTGGCCTGGCCTGGCCTGGCCTGGCCTGGCCTGGCCTGGCCTGGCCTGGCCTGGCCTGGCCTGGCCTGGCCTGGCCTGGCCTGGCCTGGCCTGGCCTGGCCTGGCCTGGCCTGGCCTGGCCTGGCCTGGCCTGGCCTGGCCTGGCCTGGCCTGGCCTGGCCTGGCCTGGCCTGGCCTGGCCTGGCCTGGCCTGGCGCCTGGCCTGGCCTGGCCTGGCCTGGCCTGGCCTGGCCTGGCCTGGCCTGGCCTGGCCTGGCCTGGCCTGGCCTGGCCTGGCCTGGCCTGGCCTGGCCTGGCCTGGCCTGGCCTGGCCTGGCCTGGCCTGGCCTGGCCTGGCCTGGCCTGGCCTGGCCTGGCCTGGCCTGGCCTGGCCTGGCCTGGCCTGGCCTGGCCTGGCCTGGCCTGGCCTGGCCTGGCCTGGCCTGGCCTGGCCTGGCCTGGCCTGGCCTGGCCTGGCCTGGCCTGGCCTGGCCTGGCCTGGCCTGGCCTGGCCTGGCCTGGCCTGGCCTGGCCTGGCCTGGCCTGGCCTGGCCTGGCCTGGCCTGGCCTGGCCTGGCCTGGCCTGGCCTGGCCTGGCCTGGCCTGGCCTGGCCTGGCCTGGCCTGGCCTGGCCTGGCCTGGCCTGGCCTGGCCTGGCCTGGCCTGGCCTGGCCTGGCCTGGCCTGGCCTGGCCTGGCCTGGCCTGGCCTGGCCTGGCCTGGCCTGGCCTGGCCTGGCCTGGCCTGGCCTGGCCTGGCCTGGCCTGGCCTGGCCTGGCCTGGCCTGGCCTGGCCTGGCCTGGCCTGGCCTGGCCTGGCCTGGCCTGGCCTGGCCTGGCCTGGCCTGGCCTGGCCTGGCCTGGCCTGGCCTGGCCTGGCCTGGCCTGGCCTGGCCTGGCCTGGCCTGGCCTGGCCTGGCCTGGCCTGGCCTGGCCTGGCCTGGCCTGGCCTGGCCTGGCCTGGCCTGGCCTGGCCTGGCCTGGCCTGGCCTGGCCTGGCCTGGCCTGGCCTGGCCTGGCCTGGCCTGGCCTGGCCTGGCCTGGCCTGGCCTGGCCTGGCCTGGCCTGGCCTGGCCTGGCCTGGCCTGGCCTGGCCTGGCCTGGCCTGGCCTGGCCTGGCCTGGCCTGGCCTGGCCTGGCCTGGCCTGGCCTGGCCTGGCCTGGCCTGGCCTGGCCTGGCCTGGCCTGGCCTGGCCTGGCCTGGCCTGGCCAGGCATGGCCAAGGCCTGGCCAGGCATGGCCAGGCCTGCCAGGCGACCAGGCCTGGCCGGCCTGGCCAAGGCGCTGGCCAAGGCACAAGCCAGGCATGGCCGAGGCATGGCCAAGGCTGAGCCAAGGGCATAGCCAAGGGCATAGCCAAAGGCATAGCCAAAGGGCATAGCCAAAGGCATGGCCAAGAGCAGCCAAGAGCATAACCAAGGCGCAGCCAAAGAGCATAACCAAAAGAGCATAACCAAAAGAGCATAACCAAAAGAGCATAACCAAAAGAGCATAACCAAAAGAGCATAACCAAAAGAGCATAACCAAAAGAGCATAACCAAAAGAGCATAACCAAAAGAGCATAACCAAAAGAGCATAACCAAAAGAGCTACCGAGGGGGCTTCGCCCCCCCGGACCCCCCATTATATCTCTTCTTCTTTTTTTTTTCACTTTCACATTGTTTTCCTTGGTTAGGGCGGGGGAAAAAAAATGCATTGATCTACAGTAAAAAAAAAAAAACCAAACTATTGAGTTCTATAACGCAAAAAAAAAAAAAAAAAGACCACTATGCGGAATTTCAATGTCATTATGCTAAAATGCATTAAATAAGCGTTAATCTGTAGTAAAAAAAAAAAAAAAAAAAAAAAAAACGAGAATATTGCGTTATACCACGCGCAGTTAAAAGGAAACGTTCTCTAGACAATATTTTACTTGTATTATATTAAAAAAAAAAAAAAAAAAAAAAAAAAAAAAAAAGCATTGAACAATCGTTAATCGGCAGTAAAAAAAAATGTTGCGTTCATTAACGCGCATTTAAAATGAACCTTTCTCTATGCGATACTTCACGTGTATTGTTAAAAAAAAAAAAAAAAAAAAAAAAAAAAGTGTTTAAAAAGCGTTAATCTGCAGTAAAAAAAAATGAAAAAGAGAGAAGGCCCAAAACATTTCGTTATTTAACACGCAATGCAAGTTAACCGTCCTCTGTGCGATATCTCACATGTATTACGTTAATAAGCACTGAACAATTGTTAATCAACATTAAAAATCAAAATCTTGTTTTCTTTAACGCACAAATTAATTGAACGTTTTCTATACGATATTTGATTTGTATTACATGAAAAAAAAAACCATTGAACAAACATTCATCAGCAATAAAAACCAATATACTGCGTTCATTAAGGCGCATTTTTCATAAAACTTTCTCCTTGCGATATCTCCCTTATATTATGTAAAAAAAAAAAAAAAAAAGGAAGAAGGACATTACAAGCGTTATTCTGCAGTAAAAATCAGAATATTACGTGTTTTAACACGCATTTAAAATAAAACTTTATTTATGCGATGTTTTCTTGTTTTATAATTAAAAAAAAAAAAGTTATTAAACAAGCGTTAATCTGCAGCAAAAAACCAAAATATTTTGTTCCTTAACGCGCATTTAAATTAAACGTTCTCTATGCGATATTTCATTTGTATTACATGAAAAAGCATTGAAAAAAAAAAGTGTTTATCATAAGTAAAAACAATTATATTGCGGGCTTTAATGCGCATTTTAAATGAACCATTCTCAATGCAATATTTCACGTTTATTATGTTAAAAAGCATTAAACAAGCTTTAATCTGCAGTAAAAAAGAAAATATTGCGGTTTTTAACGCGCATTTAAAATGAAATGTTCTCTATGCCATATTTCACTTGTATCATGTTAAAATGCGTTGAACAAGTGCTAATCTGCAGTGAAACCAAAACATTACGTTTTTTATCAAGCATTTGAAATATAACATTTTCAATGCAATATTTCATTTGTATTATGTTAAAAAGCATAGAACAAGCGTTGGTCTGCAGTTAAAACCAAAATATTGCGTTTTTTAACGCGCATTTTAAATTAAAAGTTCTCTATGCGATATTTTACTTGTATTATGTTAAAAAGCATTCAATATGCGTTGACCTGCAGTAAAAACCAAAATATTGCATTTTTTATCATTCATTAAAAATAAAACGTTTTCTATGCAATCTTTCACTTGTATTATGTTAAAAAACATTAAACACATGTTGATCTGCAGTAAAAACCAAAATATATCGTTTCATAACGCGCATTTAAATTAAACGTTCTCTATGCGATATTTCACTTGTATTATGTTAAAAAGCGTTGAAAAAGCGTTAATCAGCAGTAAAAAAAAACCATAAACATTTCGTTATTTAACACGCAATGCAAGTTAACCGTTCTCTGTGCGATATCTCACATGTATTACGTTAATAAGCACTGAACAATCGTTAATCAACAGTAAAAACCAAAATCTTGTTTTCTTTAACGGGCAAATTAATTCAACATTCTCTATACGATATTTGATTTGTATTACGTGAAAAAAAAAAAGAGCATTAAACAAGTGTTATTCTGCAGTAAAATCCAAAACATTGCGTTTTTTCAACGCGCATTTCAAAGAAAATGTTTTCTATGCAATATTTCACTTGTATTACGTTAAAAACATTGAACAATTGTTGACCAGCAAAAAAAAAAAAAAAAAAATATTCTCTATGCGGTATTTTACTTGTATTATGTTAAAAAGCATTGAACAAACGTTAATTTGCAGTAAAAACCAAAATATTGCGTTATATAACACGCATGTTAAAGGTGACGTTCTCTATGCGATACCTCACGTGTATTACGGTAATAAAAATTATACAACTTTTGATCAGCAGTAAAAACCAAAATTTTGTTTTTTTTTAACGCATATTTTTAATGAAACGTTCTCAATGCGATATTTCATTTGTATTACATGAAGAAGACATTGAAAAAGTATTGATCGGAACTAAGAACAATTATATTGCGTACTGTAACGCACATTTTAAATGAACCGTTCTTTATGCAATATTTCACGTGTATTATGTTAAAAAGCATTGAACAAGTGTTAATCTGCAGTAAAAAGAAAGAGAACATTGCGTTCTTTAACCCACATTTAAAATGAAACGTTCTCTATGCAATATTTTACTTGTATCATTAAAATGCGTTGAACAAGCGTTAACCTGCAGTAAAAACCAAAACATTGCGTTATCCAACGCGCATTTCAAATTTAATGTTCTCTATGCCAAATGTCACGTGTATTACGTTAATTATCATTGAACTAACGTTCCTCTGCAGTAAAAACCAAAATATTGCGTTCTTTAATGCGCATTTAAATTAAACGTTCTGTATGCAATATTTCACCATTATGTTAAAAAAAAAAAAGCATTGTACAAGTGTTAAACTGCCGTAAAAACAAAACTATTGTTGCTCTTCAAAGCGCAGTTCAAATGAAATATTATCTATGCGATAACTCACGTTTATTACGTTAACAAACATTTAACAAGCGTTGATCATCAGTAAAAACCAAATTATTGCGTTATTTAACGCGCATTTAAAATTAAACGTTCTCTATGCGTTACGTCACGTGTATTACGTTAGTATACATTGAACCAACCTTGAACTGCAATAAAAACCAAAATAATTCGTTTTTTACCGCGTTTTTCAGATGAAACGTTATCAATGCGATACTTCACTTGTATTACATAAAAAAAAGCATTGAACAAGCGTTAATCTGCAAGAACAACCAAAGTATTGCGTTTTTGTACGCATATTTGAAATAAAACGTTCTCTATGCAATATTTCACTTGTATTATGATAAATTGCATTGAACAAACGTTAAACTGCATTAAAAACCAATATATTGCGTTATTCAAAACGCATTTTAAATTAAAAGTTTTCTATGCGATATTTTACTTGTATTATTTTGAAAAACATTGAAAAAGCGTTGATCTGCTGTAAAAAACCATAAATATGCGTTCTTTAACGCGCATTTCAAATGAAACGTTCTCTATGTGATATCTCACGTGTAATGCGTTAATAAGCATTGAACAAGGGTAGATCGGCTGTAAAAACCTAAATATTGCGTTATTCAAAGCGCATTTCAAAGTAAACGTTCTCTATACGGTACCTCTCGTCTATTACGTTAATAAGAATTAAACAAGCGTTTATCAGCAATAAAAACCAAAATATTGCGTTCTCTAACGCGCATTTTAAATGAAACGTTCTCTACTCGATATCTCACGTTTATTACGTCAATAAGCGTTAAGGGGTAACACCACTGTAGAATTTTTGAAAAATCGATTTTTTTTTTATTGCTTTAAAAAATACTTTGAACCTTCTAGAATGAGTTAAAAAAAGTCTTATGTCTGTTACAAAATTTTTTGTGTGAAATTTCGCGCTCTTTCTTAAGCGTGTCGGGCTGCTCCAAAACGACTACCTACGGCACATCGATACCTGCTCGAAGGGTACAGCCTAATGACTTACCTTCTGATTTCTAACTACTCTAGTAGTAGGAAACGTGGATATTCGTCGCTTTTCGGAATCACGTCATTGATTGGATGGTTCACTGGCAAAATCGTCGACGTTGAGGTGAAGTCCAAATATTGCAAATCTTGCGAGCATTGGAAGAGTAAATTAGAAACAGTTGAGTATGAAGAATGGCTCAAAACACACGTTGATGAATGTCAAGCAAATCATGAAGGTTCGTCTGGTAAGATGGAGGTAGACGCCGTCGTCGAAATGTTTCAACGTTCCGAAACTTTACATGGCATGAAATATGCAAACTATGTCGGCGACGGTGATAGCAAAACCTTCAAGGGTATACTGGAGAAACATCCATACGAAAATTTTGAAGTGAAAAAGAAAGAGTGCATTGATCACGTGCAAAAGAGAATGGGCACTCGTTTGCGAAATTTAAAAAAAAATGTAAAAGGCCTCGGAGGAAAAGGTAAATTAACTGCTAAATTAATTGACGAGCTTACAATATATTATGGTTTAGCGATACGGCGGAATCCAAACTCCGTGAAAAATATGAAAAATGATATTTGGGCAACCTTATTTCATAAAATGTCAACCGATGAAAATCCGCAACACGAGAAGTGCTCGGAGTCTTGGTGCGACTGGAAAAAGGCACAAGCAGCAAATTCCTTGGCTACTTACCATCATAAGCCGCCACTACCGAAGGAAATTTTTGAAGCTATCAAACCTATTTACGAGGAGCTGAGCCGTGATGATTTGCTAAATCGTTGCTTGGGAGGCTACACTCAAAATAGCAACGAAAGTTTCAATGCTGCTGTATGGAACTTGGCGCCAAAATCTTACTCAAGCGGCAAAAAAGTATTATGTGCAGCAACTGATATTGCTGTGTGCACCTTCAATGACGGTTTGACTAACATTTTACGAATTATGCAAGTTTTGGAGATGGATATCGGCTACCAAGCATACAATTTTTGCCTTGAAGCCAATGCGACAAGGATCGAGCACTCCGAGCGGGCTTTGACAGATGCAGCAAAGAAGGCACGCACCAGCACAAAATCGTCGCGGAAAGAAAATGAGGAACAATACTTGAGCAAAGAAGGGATGCTTTACGGTCCTGGGATAGCAGACTAATGGTAAAAAATTTCAAACAGTCACATTTTTCATTTTGTCCCGTCTAAAACACGTCTCTAAGCTTTAAACGCGTTTTTCTCAAAACATGGTTTTTTAAAACGGCACGCAGCATAACTCAAACAATTTTCATTCTTTCCACTCCAAATTTTAACCACTTCTTTAAAATAACATTTCGAAGAGAAACACGTACGGAATTTTCGATAAGTTGATTAGAACATTATTTATTGACAAATATGTGACCGTTTTTTCCGTCAAAAATTGAAATTTTTTTTTAAATGCGTGCCAATTACTCAAAAATAAATATTTCTCAAATTCCGTACGTGTTTCTCTAGCTATACTCATGTAGATTAAGAAAAAATTTTTTGTTTTGTTCCAGATAAATCTCTACGATGGTTCTGCTGCGTGCCGCAAACCCCTAAAAAATAAACACGTCTCACGACAGTGGCTATAGCGTCGCCATTTTTTAATATTTTTTAATAAAAAAATTTTTACAAACACTTAAAAACATGTTTAATAACATCCTTAAATATTATTTTCTTCTTACTTTTCCTTCCATGCAAAAAAAATTCACAAAAAAACGCTTTATTTGGGCCGTCTACAGTGGTGTTACCCCTTAAACTAGCGTTGATCAGCATTAAAAACCAAAATTTTGTCTTTTTAAACACGCATTTAAAATGAGAGGTGCTCTATACAATATTTTATTTCTATTACATGAAAAAAGCATTGAAAATGTGTTGATCATAAGTAAAAACAATTTTATTGCGTGCTTTAACGCGCATTTTAAATGTTCCATTCTCAATGCAATATTTCACGTGTATTATATTAAAAAGCATTCAACAAGCTTTAATCTGCAGTAAAAAAGAAAATATTGCGTTTTTTAACGCGCATTAAAATGAAACGTTCTCTATGCAACATTTCACTTGTGTCATGTTAAAATGCGTTGAACAAGTGTAAGTAATCTGCAGTGAAACCATTGCGTTATCCAACGCGCATTTCAAATTGAACGTTCTATATGCCATATCTCACGTGTATTACGTTAATTAGCATTGAACAAGCGTTGCTCTGCAGTAAAAACCAAAATATTGCTTTCTTTAACGCGCATTTCAATTTAAACGTTCTCTATGCAATACGTCACGTGTATTACGTTATTAAACATTGAACCAACTTTGAACTGCAATGAAAACTAAAATAATTCGTTTCTTACCGCTTTTTTCTAGATAAAACGTAATCACTGCGATATTTCACTTGTATTACATAAAAAAAAAAAAGCATTGAACGAGCGTTGATCAACGTAAAAAAAAAACCAATACATTTTTTAGCGTGCATTTCAAATAAAACGTTCTCGGTGCGATATATTACGTTAATAAGCATTGAACAAAGCTTGATCGGCACTAAAATCAAAAATATTGCGTTATACAATGTACTTTTCAAAGAAAACATTCTCTATATGATACCTCAGTGTATTACGTTAATAAGAATTGAACAAGCAATGATCAGCAATATAAATCAAAATATTGTCTTCTTTAACGCGCATTTCAAATGGAACGTTCTCTATGCAAATTTTATTTCTATTTCATGAAAAAGCATTGAAAAGCGTTGTACTGCAGTAAAAACCAATATATTGCGTTTTTTAAAGCGCATTTTTAACGAAGCGGTCCTTATGCAAAATTCCACTTGTATTATGTTAAAAAGCATTAAACAAGCGTTGTTCAGCAGAAAAAATCAAAATATTGCGTTTTTTAACGCGCATTTCAAATAAAAAGTTCTATGTACATTATTTCACTTATATTACGTTAAAAGCATTGAACAATTGTTAATCAGCAAAAAAAAAATAAAAACCAATATATTCCGTTCTTCACCGCGCATTTTAATGAAACTTTTTCTATGCAATATTTTACCTGTATTATGTTAAACAGCATTAAACAAGCGTTATTTTGTAGTAAAAACCAAAATCTTGCATTATTCCAAACGCACTTTAAATTTAAAAAAAAAAAATCTCTATGCGGTATTTTATTTGTATTATGTAGAAAAGCATTGAACAAGCGTTAATTTGCAGTGTAAACCAAAATATTGCGTTCTTTAACGCGCATTTTAAATGAAAAGTTCTCTATGCGATATTTCATTCGTATTATGTTATTATAAAAAACATTGAACAAGCGTTAATTTGCAGTCAAAACGAGAATATTGCGTTTTTTATCAAGCATTTAAAATAAAACGTTTTCTAAGCAATACTTTACTGGTATTATGTTAAAGAAAAAAAAACATTCAAAGAGCGTTAATCTGCAGTAAAAACCAAAATATTGCGTTCCTTAACGCGCATTTAAATTAAACGTTCTCTATGCAATATTTCACTTATATTATGTTAAAAAGCATTGAACAATCGTTAATCGGCAGTAAAAAGGAGAATATTGCGTTCATTAACGCGCATTTAAAATGAAATTTTTTCTATGCGATACTTCAAGTGTATTATGTTAAAAAGCGTTAAAAAAGCATTAATCAGCAGTAAAAAAAAAAAACCCAAAACATTTCGTTATTTAACCCGCAATGCAAATTAACCGTTCTCAGTGCGATATCTCACATATATTACGTTAATAAGCACTGAACTATCGTTAATCAGCAGTAAAAACCAAAATCTTGTCTTCTTTAACGCACAAATCAATTGTACGTTCTCTATACGATGTTTCATTTGTATTACATAAAAAAACATTGAACAAGCACTGATCAACAATAAAAACCAATATACTGCATTCATTAACGCAGATTTTTCATAAAATGTTTTCTACGCGATATCTCTCTTGTATTATGTTTAAAAAAAAAAACCATTAAACAAGCATTATTCTGCAGTAAATCCAAAATATTACGTTTTTTATCTCGCATTTAAAATGAAACGTTTTCTATTCGATATTTTACTTGTATTATGTTTAAAAAAAAAAAAAGCAGTTAACAAGCATTAATCCGCAATTAAAAACCAAATTATTTCGTTCCTTAACGCGCATTTAAATTAAACGTTCTCTATGCCATAATTTTTTTTTGCATTATGTTAAAAAAAAAAGCATTGAACAAGCGTTGAACTGCAGTAAAATCCAATACATTGCTTTATTCAACGCGCATTTCAAAGTAAATATTCTCTATACAATATTTCACTTGTATTACGTTAAAAGGGGAGGGCCCCAGATGCGCACAAGCCCAATTGGACACCACCAATTATAGCGGCCGATGCCTAGAGTATTTCCGTTGGTTGGGTTAGATTAGATTACGGGATGCTCCCGTTAAAAGCATTGTACAATTGTTGATCAGGGGAAAAAAAAAAAACTATATATTGCGTTCTTCAACGCGCATTTTAATAAAACGTTTTCTATGCAATATTTCATCTGTTTTATGTTAAACAGCATTAGACAAACGTTATTTTGTAGTAAAAAAAAAAACTTAATATTGCATTCTTTATCAAGCATTTAAAATGAAACGTTCTCTATGCAATATTTCACTTGTATTAAGTTGAAAAGCGTAGAACAATCGTTAATCTGCTGTAAAAACCAAAATATTGCGTTTTTTATTAAGCATTTAAAATGAAACGTTTTCTACGCAATATTTCACTTGTATTATGTTAAAAAGCATAGAACAAGCCTTAATCTGCAGTAAAAAAAAAACCAATATATTGCGTTCTTTAACCTGCATTTAAAATGAAACGTTTTCTATGCGATATTTCACTTATATTATGTTAAAAAGCATTGAACAATCGTTAATCTGCTGTAAAAACCAAATATTGCGTCCTTTATCAAGCATTTAAAATGAAACGTTCTCTATGCAATATTTTACTTGTATTAAGTTGAAAAGCATAGAACAATCGTTAATCTGCTGTAAAAACCAAAATATTGCGTTTTTTATTAAACATTTAAAATGAAACGTTTTCTACGCAATATTTCACTTATATTATGTTAAAAAGCATAGAACAATCGTTAATCTGCTGTAAAAAAAAAATATTGCGTTCTTTATCAAGCATTTAAAATAAAACGTTCTCTATGCAATATTTCACTTGTATTATGTTAAAAAGCATTGAACAAGCGTTAATCTGCAGTGAAAGAAAAAAAAATATTGCGTTCTTTAACACGCATTTAAAATGAATGGTTCTCTATGCAATATTTCACTTGTATCGTGTTAAAATGCATTATACAACCCATACAGCACAGAGAGATTGCAGGACATTGCAGAATGATTTCATCGAAACATTGTAATATTGCATTTTGATTGCAAAACATTGTTGCAACATTGCTGGAAGATTGCAGCAACATTAAGAGGATGCTATAGTGACCGAAGAACTTCCTCGACGTCGGCATTGCAGATTATTTTTCGAGAGAGACCAGGCTATCGCTCTTTGTCCAACGCATAGATCTGTCTTTGTTTTTCGATTATTTCGCCATCTGCGAAAAGACCTATCAACTACAGCCACTGCTCTTCTTGCCATCGTTTACGTGCGCTAAGCGAAATTTGGACACGTACAGCTGTTCACCTATTAAACTTTTTTGTTAGGTTGTTGACTGAAACGATACACAGTCAGTGTTGTGTGTTAGAGTTTTCTGAAGTTCGTCCTGGTCTCATTTTATACATACGAGCTACAGAACGTCAGTAAATAACAAAAATTAACCTTGGTTGACAGATCCACGAAATGAAAATAAATGAATTTTTAACTTTTTGATCGATTTTCTCATAAAATTTACCAGAGCAGACTTTGTTTTGGTGTGTACTTTTATTTTGCAAAAGGATTTTGTGATCTGTAAAGCCAATTCAAAAATTAATGAACACTGTAATGGTCGGTAATTTCCGTCAGTATAGCATCCTCTTAAGATGTCCGCTTTTTGAAATATTGCATTGAAACATCCCATTTTTCCAAAATATTCACATAAATATTATTACATCACATAATTCCAATAAACAAAACAATAATTGTATAACATTTAAAAAAAAACATTTTTTGCAAAAAAAAATATTGAATGCGGGCGGTGTGGATAAAGTCCGAGGACAGTTTTACAAGGTTATAGTGAGACTTTAATGCGTAACACAAGAATGTAAAAGGGTACACAAATTTGAGACTGAATACAACAAACTGAATCTTTATATGAAAGAACAGAAATAAAAGGGCGTGTGCCACTGCGGCGTGATTCTAAAAGAAGAATGAGTAAGCGAACAAGAAGGATGAGCCGATATTCAACACGACTCGGCGGTAGGCAGCGCCTCGCCCGTAGACCATGAGTCGCTAGATAGACAAGCTGACTCGCGTGAGGTGATCGTCATGGTTCCAAAAAAAAAAAAAAATCTTGATAATATTTTTTCGGAAATTTTCAAGCGGTCACCCATCCAAGTCGCGACTCCGTTGAACGTTGCTTGACCTCCGTGATTGCTGCAAACTGATTCCTCATGATGACCTGTGAACACTTGATGCTGATGTGTGTATATAACTGATAAATCAGGTTAATAGACGTTATCGAAAAAATGAAATATATATAATTAAAGCACAATATTTATATAAACAAATATAAAATTATAGTTTTTTGACTAATTATGAAAATGCAGAATAGTATCTGGAATAACTATTCTGTTATTTGTTTAAATAAGATGCAATTAGAAAATATATATCAATATAATACAATAATTAAATTAAATATAAAAAAAATTTTTTATTAAAAAAAACAATCAAAAAATATTATTTGTTCATTGATCGAGGCTATAGATCGAGGTTTCTTTATATATGGACCTGTTTCATCTATTGATATAAATATTTATGTTTCTTAATAATACTATGATGCACACAGCACCACAGGATCGCATGCCTTTTTCTAGACGTCTTAGATTCAACATTTGAAGGATGTCTGCAGACGTCTATGCAAAATCGATTTGCAGTCAACTTTGAAAGCCTAACTTGGATGAGTCGACTTACAGTCGATATATAGACGGTTGTACTGTTAGGAGATGTAGAAATTTAGCGAAAAATTTAGTAACGTCGCCCGACCTTAGTTTGCTAAATGCGGATGAATAATTGTGAATGAGTTAAATTAATATATTATTATACGCAAATATTCTGCTTTGGCTCTTTAGTGCCACTACTTTATTAAAAAATTATGATATTGCAATGTTTCTGGATTATTACTGGCATATGCCATGCAATGTTGCAGGCATATTGTTAATTTATGTTTCTGCAATGTAATATTGCATTGCAATCTACAACATTGCAACGTTGCTGCAATGTTGCTGGAATCTTCTGTGCTAAATGAAAAACTAAGTCTGTTTTATGAAACTAAAAATTATTTGGACAAATAATAGATTTAACTTTTACTGCATATACTTTTTAGTAACCAAACACTTTGCTAATTGTTCTAATGAATAGTTTTAATATACATGTTTAAATTTTTAGAGTTTACGTGGGTTTAGAGGAAAATACTGTTGTCTTTTTATGTCTAATGAAATATCTGGCTAATTGTATGAGCTAATCTTTTTTGGAATAGTTTAATTTAAAAAAAAAACATGTTTTTAATATAAGATAGTTAGACTAATATACGATACTTTTTTAATAAAGAATTTTTATTAAGAATTTTGGAAGACTATACAACACTTTTTTATACCTGGCATACATTTTTCTTTTTTTTTTTGTTTTGTAGTGATAACTTTTGTAGTGATAACTTTTATCTGAAACACTTTTGTAAAAATTTGTAAAATTTCTTGAAAGATAAGCCCGTGTACAGTTTTTTTTTAAGGGGGGGGGAAGCATAGAACTGTTAAACGTTATAACTCGAAAAATACTAACTTTATTATAACGTTTTGGACAGCTTTTGAGACCAGCTATTAAATTCTGTAATAAAAAATAAAACACTGTTTAAAAAAATTTATTCATCCTTCACTTAGCCTTGGGGACATTCCTCAACTGATATCATTAATATATAGAACATTTTATGCCCTATAACTTTTATCTGTAACATTTTTTTTGTAAAACTTATATTTTTCGAAAGGTAAACCCGTGTTCAGTTTTACTAGTGCCATAGAACTGTTAAACGTTATAATTCAGAAATTAATTTAAAAAGAATAACTTTATTCCAGTGATTTAAACATCTCTTGAGACCAGCTATTAGATTCTGTAATAAGAGTTAAGCGTTACATTTAGAAAAATTTATTTTTCCTCTTAGCTTTGCGACATCCCTCGAGGACAAACTGGTATCATCAAGAGATAGACCATTTTATGCCCTGTAACTTTTATCTGAAACACTTTTTTGTTAAACTTATATTTTTTGACCAGTAAACCCGTGTACATTTTTTTTTTTCGGGACGTAGAACTGTTAAACG
This sequence comes from Solenopsis invicta, assembly GCF_016802725.1. Classification (NCBI taxonomy): domain Eukaryota; kingdom Metazoa; phylum Arthropoda; class Insecta; order Hymenoptera; family Formicidae; genus Solenopsis; species Solenopsis invicta. Next base: position 20,942 of record NC_052676.1, read on the forward strand.
TCATAACTCGGAGCATACTTAAGAAAAGATAACTTTATTATAGCTATATATATTTTAAACAGTTCTTGAAACCAGCTATTAGATTCTGTACTAGCTTTTACGTAACAGAATGGATAGGCCAATATACAAATTTGCGAATTTTCTAATAATGGCCGATTGTGATGCAATCGATGATTTCATAAATATTTTCAGTGACAAACGAGCACGTTCGCTATCTACCACTGTCCTGTGTAAATTTAAAGGTTATATAGAATTACGCCGGATTCTCATCTCATGCAGTAGTATATACAGATATGCCACCCAGAGAAACAAACTGGCGTCACCCAAAAAGTAACTAGGGTTGAAGTTACTATACAATAACCATTTATTAATAAATAAATTATGACGCCACTTATCGATTAAGGTGTTTACGATAACCCGAGTTGAGTTGGTTTCCATTAGGGCCGAAAAATATTAAGCTTGACTTTCTCTAGTACCTTTATGATTCATGGCAACTCAACGCTGTATCGTATTGCCTGAGTTAAGTTAGACCTCGTGCTCAACCGGTGGACTGCATAGAATAGTCGAAATATGAAACAGTACGATTATAAGGCACAAATTAATTTTAGAAATAGAAACATCATGCAAAATTAAATAAATGTTTTGAGTATATTTCCAATTTAAAAGAAACTCCATATGGAAACATGCTCATTAATTCTCGTAGAAACGCTAGATTTTTAAGTTCTTGTATTTCAATTAAATGTTTAATAGGATTATGCTTTGCGAAAAACCAAATTCTTTGTTATAATATATTTGCACTTCCAAATTAAGTTAAGATCATTTAGAACTTATCTTTAGTATTATAAGACAGCAATTTAGATGCAATAATAACTTTAGTTTAAGCAATTTCTAAGTGCAATAAAAAAAATTTTGCTTAATATGGAATTGAAAGAAGATTCATCTGAAAACTGTATTTTATTATCAAATATAAATATGTTATATTTTACTTCTTGATTAAATTTAATTACAACAATAAATAAAACCGCCAATAATGGAAAATAGACATTTTAGTAACTGATGCATCAAATTGTGATAATAAAATCTTAGAAATATATAATATTGCATTGTATTGTAATAAAAATAACTCGCAGCTAATTACAAAATGCTCCCGCAGTATTATATCATACATATCAGGCATTGCAGTACGTTTTTTAACAAAAAAAGTTGTGAACAATGTGTCGACGCTTTGACAGAACTTCAGCTAAATTCTTACAACCATGATTTGATTTCCATAAAAAATAAAGGAGGCTTATTATTTCCTTCAAAAGATGCAATATTTATGTGTGAGGTTTATGAGAAACTTATACAAATAGCTATTATGAAATTTCTACGTGGTACATCGGCTAAGCACGAGGTCTAACTTAACTCAGGCAATACGATACAGCGTTGAGTTGTCATGAATCATAAAGGTACTAGAGAGAGTTACGCCCAACATTTTTCGGCCCTAGTGGAACCCAACTCAACTTGGGGTGTTTACGATAATTAATCGGATCTCGGATTGGATTGAACAATGGTACTCAACGTAAGTATAGAAAATTTCCCTAGGCTAATCGGATTGACGATCTCTGTCTCAAATGTGATCCGATTGATGACGAAGCGTGGAGACGCAGAAGCATGCTTGAAAAGTAAGTCTCTTTATTTTTTTAAATAATCACACAAAAAATCAAAGATAAAGTTAAAAAGAATGATTTGAATTTAGATTTATTGTAATATTTTTTGTCTAAACACTAAATTTCGTTTAAATTTCTATTTGTAAAAATTAATTAATCTATCCTAAAGTTTGTGGTTATATCGGAAACAAATCAAAATTAATAAAACAATTATAACACCCATAATGAGAATAATACTTATATATATATATATATATATATATTGAGCTAGCAAACAACTAGCAAACGATTTAACACCAAAGTTTTCACGAAATCATGAGATAAAGGTTTCAATCGCAATTTTACCTAGTTAAACTTGTCCAATTTTTAATTTCAATTTTTTGTCTAAACTAATTAATATGCAAATAAAACAAAAAAACATGTAAACACTAGCAAACAACTAGCAATCAAATGGCATTCTCAAAACTGTTACAATTGTTAGTTCGACAGTTAATTTCACCCGGATTCGAACCAAGACATAAAAAAAGTTTAAAATCTCTTTTAATTGATACTGTTGATCAACCTTTTTACTCAACTAGAATTTAAACGGCACGGCAGTAAAGTTTTGTTATGGTCTGTGGTACTGCTATTGTGTGTGAGTGAAACTTTTTTGTGAATAATCTTATGTAAAAAAAATTGTATGAAACACGTTCGAACATCTCCGTTCGCGTATTCGCGTACTTTGTCTAAAGTTAAAATACTATATTGCCGTGGAAAAAAGAATTTCTGTGCAGGATCCAAAATATATTATGAGACACATCAATTTTCTATTTTTGACATCTTTCTATTTTTTAATAGAAATGGCAATAACATAATTTTTTTCAAGTATGACTAGCTTTAAAATGCCGTATTGTATAGTCTTTAAAAGTTTTTTGTTGCAAAGATATGATTTTTTGTAAGTGGATTTTTAGGGAGGGTCCCAGATGCACACAGACCCGATCGGACACCACCAATCACGTAATCTAACCAACCAATGGAAATACTCTAGGCATCGGCCGCTATAATGGTGGTGTCCAATTGGATCTGTGCACAACTGAGACCCTCCCAATTTTTAGACACCTAAAAATACCTCATTCTCTTTGTTATATAATTTATACTTTTTAAAAGAAATAACAATACCATAATTTTTTTAAGTATAATTTTTTAGCTTTAAAACGCCGTATTTTAATGTCTTTAAAAGTTTTTTAAAATAATTTCTCATTTTTGCTTAATGTTTTTTTTATAACTTCACAACACATTATTTTTCGGCAATGCCGATTATGCAGTTACATTTCTAAAATTTTTAAATTTTATTTTTAAAAAATTGTAGAAAAATATTGATTTTAATCAAAATTATAGCTTCTCAAAGTTGAAAAAGTCTCCCAGAAATGTGTTTCCGTATTTTACAGGATCGATATGTTTAAGAGTTAATTTTGAGATTTAAAATGTGACGAGGTTTAAAATTTAAAAATGTTTAATCTAAATTTTTATAAAAATTGTATAATATAAAAATAGTAAAAAGTAAATGGATATTAATATAAAAAATTAGAAAAATTATTAGACGTTTAATAAATATAAAAAAGCTATGTTTCATAGAATTATAGTTCAGGGAATTTAAAGTTTTAATACATATTATTATTACATATAATATTGATTATTAAATAATATAATTTTAAAATCTAATAACGTAATACTTTAGCGTTACAAAAAAGTAACGAAAAAATAACGAATCGTTATTTTTGAAGTAACGGTGGCAGTAACGCATTACTTTATGAAAGTCAGTAACGAGTAACGATAACGGTTGCGCGTTACCTTTTTTAAGGTAACGTTCCCAACCCTGGTAATAAATATTTTATTATTTTCAGATTAAAATCTGTTAAACGACACTTTGGCAAGTATAATCATTCAAGTGTCAATATAAAATATTGATTATAAACAAAGTTATTTAGTAAAATAAAAATGAGTGCCTATATTATTACCCTCTTCTCTTCTATACATGATAAAATATATTTTAATGTCTTGATTTTTATCTTTTTTTTACCAACATATGTATTTGCAAAGTATCTAGAGTTATAGATTATAAGAATAACTTGGTTCTGGAATATTATATAAATAAACATTCTTTACATTGTAGTCACGTCTTCTCTAAATATTTTTAGATTATGATAAACAATTTTTTTGAACGTTTTTAAAATAAAATTGTCTTATCAATATAAATTGAACAAGAATGCCTTCTACGGTCGCAGGTTGGTTTTCGTGCTTGTATTCCCAAGCAGAACAGGGAGTCATCACGACGTCAAAATGATGTCAAAGTGACTACAAAATGATAATTAAAAGTCACTTTTTGATCAATTACGATTCACTTTGATGTCATTTTGACATAATTGTGAATCACTTTGATGTCATTTTGACTTGTTCTGCTTGGGTTGTTGTGTGACTTTATATACTTTCCTCAAGTTCGATGAACTGCGCGCCAAATTAATTTTCAGTCATAACACAATTCTAAATTGAACAAGATTAAGTAATATCACGTATTATTAAATATTAACCTTTTTCCCCCCTAAAAAAAACTGTAAAGAAATTGAGAACTTGAAAAAAGTTCTAGTATATAAAATCACACAAACAATACAAGCACGAAAACTTAGTTGCGACCGTAGAAGGCATTCTTGTTCAATTTGTATTGATACAGCAACGGTCACAATATCTCTCTCTACTTTAAAAGTCACGCTGCCTTGGAAAGCGTTCTAACTCATAGTCGATTATTGCGAGAAATATCGTCACAGCCTCAGTGGTCGAGTTGGAGGTCCCAGGTTCGAATCCTAGTTGATGTGATATTTCTCGCAATAATTTCTTTACAGTTTTTTCAGGGGAGAAAAGGTTAATATTTAATAATACATGATATTACTTAATCTTGTTCAATTTAGAATTGTATTATGACTAAAAATTAATTTAGCGCGCAGTTTATTAAACTTGAGGAAAATTTATAAAATCAAACAAACGAAACAAATACGAAGACCTATCTGCGACCGTAGAAGGCATTTTTGTTCAATTTTTTATTGATACAGCAACGATCAAAATATTTCTCTACTATTTTAAAATTGTTTTATTTTTTAATATTTCCAGAATGTTCATAAAATAAATTTGTATTTTTTTAGTATATACTAATCCTAGCATTATTTAACTAGTTTATCTCTGTAAAAATTATGAATTAAATAATATTATTGTTGATTTTTTGAATAATTTTTTATGTTTTGTAAAATAAATGTGTTTTATAAAAAAAGAATAAACAAAAATATTTTTAAAAGTATGTAAATAAGATAAAAAATTTTTTTAAGTATGGAATATTTAGAAAACAATCAAAACATTGCAAAAAAGTGAGTTAAATTAATTTTTGCTACACCTTAACAACAATTCAGTTAAAAATGTTTTAATTATTTTCGATTAAATTTTTGAATTCACAAAAAACGAATACTTTTAATGATAACGTCAGCCATATGAAACCACCATTTTAAATAGAAAAAAATAAATCTTTGGTTTATAATCCGCATCACAAAATTAACATTAATTACTTTTCAACTTTTTTTAAATTCATTTGTACCTGAATCAAAAAATTTAAAACGTAGTTGGTACCCTTGAAACTCTTTAACAGTTAATAGAAAAATGAACTGTTATTTTGGTGATCTACATATATGTATCAATAGGGTGGTCCTTATTTTGGATATTTTCGAATTTTTATGCTCCCAGGGGTTTAAACGCTTCCAAATTAATAAAAAAAAAAATTCTCTAAAAATTTGAGCTCTTAATATCAACTCTAAGATAGTCCGCATAACCACCTAAGTTTCTTATGGAAATAACATGTAAAAAACTTCTTTTATTTTTCGAAATTTTATATGTCCTTTACGAATGATCCTAAAATTATGAGAAGTAGATATTTTTGTAGAGAATTTAACGTTCTACAGAAAAAGTTTTATAATATTTTTCGGTAAGTTTTTATTCAATTATTAATTAATTGAAGATTATCATGGTATATTAAGTAAAAATCCAGAGCAACAACAGTTTATAGTCCAATTATTATCAGAATATAATCATAATTATTCTGATACTCGAAAAAGTTCAATTGTTGAAAATATGAAAATAAGTTCATAAAGTTCATCAAAACTTAAAACAAAATACTTTTATATTATTTTCCTTTTTTTAAAATTTTCTATTTTTTAGTATAAATAGATTTTTAGTTTTTTTGATCTATAAAAAATATGTATTGGTCACAATATCAACAAATAATTTTTGTTTCTTATGTAATAAAATTTTAAGATAATGAAAATACATGAAATTTGTAACCTTCAAGAAATATGTAATATATTTTATGGCACAACTGTTTATTTTGTAAATATACTTGAAAACATGGATGATTTTATTTTAATTGAACTTTGACCTCGAATAACTTTTGAACCAGAAAACTTACCGAAAAATATTATAAAACTTTTTCTGTAGAACGTTAAATTCTCTACAAAAATATCTACTTCTTATAATTTTAGGATCATTCGTAAGGACATATAAAATTTCGAAAAATAAAAGAAGTTTTTTACATGTTATTTCCATAAGAAACTTAGGTGGTCATGCGGACTATCTTAGAGTTGATATTAAGAGCTCAAATTTTTAGGGAATTTTTTTTTATTAATTTGGAAGTGTTTAAACCCCTGGGAGCATAAAAATTCGAAAATATCCAAAATAAGGACCACCCTAATGTATCAAACATTAAAAAATCGATTGAATTTATTTTACAAAAATATTGCTTTAAATATAAATAAAATTGTGCGTTTGCATAAAATTAGACATTTTGGAAAAAATAAAAATGCATTTTGATTAAAAAAGTAATGAGACTATCATATTTTGATTTAAAAAATAATGACAAAAATTTAAAGAAAATTAAGTCAACGAGTTTCACTCGCAAGACAATAGACCCAATTGCACCGTTATTTTGATGAAACTTAAATATGTGCTTGTCTTTATTTATTTACAAAAATAAAGACAAATACATATTTAAGTTTCGTTTAAAACCAAAATAACGCTGATGCAACTGGGCCTAAGGCGTTTATACAGCGCCTAATGCAAGTGTCTATGACCTGTAGCAAGGTTAACGCGGCCGTACTCGGACAATTGCGATAGCTGAGACGCACGCGAAGAAGACATAGGCCAATGCGAGACTCGTTGGCGGAGGCAAATCCCGTTCACCGCTATGCTACACTACAGCTCTGGCCTCGGCACGGATCGCCAACGAAACGAGAGAGAGCGGCGGACCAGTCGATCGGTCACCGTGCACACGTACTTTTAGCGGTGTCTGGCAGCGTTTCGAGAACTGTGAACTCTACAAATTCCGTTTCTCTCTCTCTCTCCCTCCTCTTTCTTTTTTTCTTCTCCCTTCCTATTTCTCTCTTTCTCCTTGCCCTCTTCACATACATACGACATACAAAGTAGATCGTTTTCTCTTTCTCTCTTTCTCTCCTCGCCATCCAGGACTCTGAAACTCGTTTCAGTCAGCCACGGGCTGTCCGTTGTTCCCGCGTTGTTGGTTCACGCGTTCTTGGTCGCGGACAGCAGTTCGCCGAGGGGGAGGACGTTGATTAAAATTTTTTTTTCTTTATCCGCTTCCAATTTTTTTGCCGAAGAATTAGTGAATGCGCGTGAACAAACGAGTGTTTACGTGTATATGCTTGTGCAGAAGAATGCGGTAGGATGCGTATCCAGGAAAGATGTTTCCTGCTGGGTCTCTGCCTCTTAGGCGGGGTCGCCTTTTCCTCGATAGTCGTCAATGCTGAAACGCGAATTACTACGACACCCGGTAAGTTCTTTTCGTAGATAAATTCATTCCGATTGTAAAAAGTATTTTGAATTGTATATTACTAAAAAAAATTGCTATTAAAGGCAGCAGAAAATTTTTATGTCAGAAAATGTTTGGAAAAACACCACATTTTATAAGAACAAAGTCCACAACAATATACGTCATATATATATATATATATATATATATATATATGTTCTAAAAAAAGTATTTATAATGAAGAAAAAAATCGGAACTGTTTGCATAAAACTATATCACAGTGAAAGATGTCATTATTCTTTACATGAGAATCTTACAACATATTTTTCTCATTTTAATGTAATTATCTAGATAATCACTACAAAAAACAACTTTAAATAATTTAAAAAACTATTTAAATTATTCTTAAAATACGTCTAAAAATTTACGAGATATCCAGATATTCTTTTAAATCTTTTACATTATACCTCTTAAATATTTGCGTTACATGAGTAAAGATATAAATACTAATAAAGGAAGAAAGAGAGAAATATTTTATAAATTTCCTTGTAGTTTGCTCTTTAATTTTCAATAAGGCACCGACGCATGTTTTATTTCATTCGTGTAATAATAACGCGCATTCATTAAAGCGATGAATGAAACGCATAGGATCGTACAACATAGCCGAAGATTTTAACGACCGCGCAGGACAGGCGCTCGAATTTTCCAAGTTCTATTCCGGCATTCGCGTCGAATTGAATTAATTTTTAAAAATCCATTTTAAGATTTGTAGTTTTTTTTACAAATGATTCACAATAATGACGATCCGCTGCGCAAGACATTCGTTTGTATTTATGTCAATTATTCTGTATAACAGTTACATGTTGTTCAGTGAAAATTAATTAAGAATAATTTCAACTTTTTAATTCGATATAAAAATCTTGTTAAATATAAATTGAATCTTTTTCAAGTATTAGAAGAAACGTTGATATTATGGGCACTGGGCACCTATTTTATTCAATAACCTTGCTAATAATCAATATTTTATTGAAATTTTAACGATTATTGATTTACGGTGTGATTTATAAAAATGTGGCGACATTGCATAATGAGAAGAGGAAAGAAACAGGGATAATACAAGCCACCACAAAAATTTTTAAAAATTGTTCAAAACAACATATAGTATTTTGATACAAAATTATATATTTTATTAAAATAAATTGTTAAAAGTACGTACAGTGTAATAGCAAATTTTTAATATAGATAGATAAATGCTGACTTACTATAAATACGAGATAGGTTATATATAAATCAACTGCCAACAGGACAGTTTTTATAAAACAAACTATTGGACTTTTAGACTTTTAATTACAGAAAAAAGAAATTATAATACGAAATGCACATATGTATACATAATCTCTCTATTATCGACACTACATATCTATTTCAAGCAGGACAAAAAGTCATCGTGATATCAAAATAATGTCAAAATAACTGCAAAATGATTATATCGTTAACTCTTTTGCTACGACGAGCGAGTGTAGTCGCTCTTCATAAAAATAAATTTATTAAAAAATTATAAATATCCTCTTTTAAGGATAGTTGTTTTTCTTTTAAAAAGCATTGTCAAAACAATTAACTTTTGTAAAAGTAAGACGTAAATCCGACCGTTATATGTAATGTTAGAAAACTAAAAATAAAAAAGACTTTTAAAATATTATTTACCATGTATGTAAATGACGTCATTCATTACAATTTCTTCCCGCTCTTACTCTTCTATGCGTAGAGGAAATGCACGTGGTCGCTGTAATTTTATCCCTCCTAGAAATAGTTTATTAATAGTTCAACTTAACTTTCACAAATGATTAAGTTTAACACGTAGTTCTTTTTTAACTTTGAAGATATTGGCTATTATATATTTGACGTATCTGTGCTCCTTGATAACAATATTCATTTAATTGATCTCACTCTTAACTCGTAATTAATATGAAAATGAAAACATTAGAATATAGTACTTTCCATTTCTTTTTTTCTTCTTTTAACGGAAAAAGTCGCACTAGAGCTTGATCAAAAATTGTACAAATTGACGACAAATACAATAATTGGAAAGTAAAATAAAATATTATTCTTATCTTTTAAGGATGATTATAGTATCAGTCTTCATTGAGCTTTCTCCGTTACCAAGATCCTGCTTTTGTTCTTTAAAGTTCCGCATATCGTTTAATAAGTAATGTACATTAGTAAATTACATTAGTAATACTAATGATGTTCGACGCTGTTTTCGAAAATTTCACTCTGCTCTGATTGAGATCCCAGCTCCATGCAGTGCGAAAAAAACGTTAAATTGTGATGTTTGTGTCATGGATCACAATATCTTTGGACCGGAAGTTACATCTAAAAAATGAAAATAAGTGATCTTAACTTGCACTATCTGATTTTTGCAAGAATTTCAAAGATTAGAATACTCTTTGAACTCATTGTAATGTACATTGAATCAAAAAAGTGATTAAGCATAAATGTATTGAATTGTACAAATAACTAACTCTGTGATTATAAGCAGAGGAAAACGAAATTTTAATCCGCATGAGAAGTTATCCATAAAAACTATTGTTGAAATATTTTTGCAAGGAAAAGAAAACACCAATCGATCGGAGGTTGAAGCAGATTGTTGAAATTAAAATCTTTACATTAGAGTGCGTGTGCAAAGATCAGTAGCATTTGAATTTTGTACAAGAACCTCTTTATAATTATATTAACAATTTCTATAATAACATTAATTCTGAGGCATTAACATAACCCAGACTAAGTTATAAGAAGCATGAGCGTGGGAACGCAATTCACAGTTATTATGTAGGGTTAAGTAATAAACTTTATTTAGTAAGTTTAAAATTAAATAGGAAAACAGTCTATATTTCCTCATTGAATAATAAAGTTTAAAACTTGATGAATTTTATTATAATTAATCATAAAGAAATAAATTTTTAACAGCAATATGTGCTTAAATTAAGACTTTCGAAATTTAAACAATAGAAGACATAAAATAAGGCTAACAGAAAGTACAGCGCGGAAATAGCGCTAGATGCAAACACATACAATTATTAATGTTGGAATAAATGTTTATTCATCTTGAACGATATATGCAAACGAACGTTTCGACTCACTTTAGAGTTATTCTCATACCTATATACTTGATAATAAAATCTTGAAAAAATATCTAGCAGTTGATTTTATACTTTCGACAGAAGAACGTTATATCTCTTAATGATAATCATTATTCGAGACTTCACTAGTCTCCATCAGTTTGTTTCATTGGGTGAGTCATTTTGCGGCAGTCTTATAATATGATTGTGATGATTTTGAAAGTCATCTAAAATAGAATATACTAATTTATTGGAAGAGGTGCAATGTTATCTCCTCCGACATCGATCGTTACGTGTAAAGATGCCACCACGGATTTGGCAAAGCGTTAATGACTCGATCGTTTTTTGTTTTTTAGACTGATAATCATCAGTCGCTAGATATTTTTTTCAAGATTTTATTATCGAATAACGCTGAGGATGACTCCAAAATGAGCCAAAACGTTCGTTCGCGCGTGTTATTCAAAATGAACATGAATTTACCCAATCCTGCAGATTTTGAGTTACGCTACTGAAAAACTTTATTTATTATCTTTCATTAATTTTTTGGGTGGCATTTTATCATTTATTATTTTAGCAAGTTTCTTTGCGATCAAGACTTTTTTCGCGGTATCCAACTGCTGTCTGTAAGATGGCAAAAGGTGGTGAGAAATGCGAACGACCAATGCTTTGATTAAAATGATTATTTTATTTCTTTTACGTTAATAAAAAAATTTTGAAAAATAATGACCAGAACTTAATTATACACCTAATAAAAATTGTCTGCTATTGTGCATTAGCATATTAGCACTAATACATAACAGAAAATTACTAAACGAGTAATTTCATAAGTAATTACTAGCAATTCGTCACCTAATAACGGAGATAACAAGGACGCTCATTATAGCTATACTCACAATATCACCTTCTCTAATTGTCACAGTTGTTTTTTTTTCTTTTTTTAATTGCAAATGAAAGGAACTGTGTGCAATAAATTAACTAATAAATAAATTGATGAAATAATACAATAAACGGAAGATGCATCAAGTGTATCTTCTAAACATTTTATAAAAATTGCGACATGTCTGTCACATTTTTAAGAATACGCAACTTTGGAATAGCAAAATCTACGATTATTGAACTTGTAGAAAAAAATCTTATAGCAAAATTGTAGAAAAGTTACTTAAAAAATCGATTTTTATGTATACAATATATATTTCCAAAATAATGTATTTCTATATTCATACAATATAACAATAATATAAAATATTAATTTATTAGAGGAGAAGAGGGTATTATGGCTACTGTCGACAATAATATGGCTACCTCTGTTATTTTCGTTATTAAGTGACGTATTCTAACAATTGCTTATGGAGTTATTCGTTTAGTAACCCGACGTTTTTTTAGCGATGCTAATATGCCACTACATAATAACTGACAATTGTTATAAAGCATTTTTACTTTTGAGCACTTTTACACTTTTTCAAGATACACTTTTAAGCTTTAATTATATATATTTCCTCATTATTCTTAAATTTGAATGTAATATCACTCGAAGGTATGTACATACACTCGAGTGTTTTCTTGTTTTTTTTCTCTTCGGCTGTACACATTTCGAGTTAAACAAAGTTAAAACGATAATATGGAATTTTATTAATATGGCTGTTTAAGCAACATTCTTATATCGAAATATTTCTTCGATAAATCGATTTTCATTCTAGAGAGAGCGGTGTCTACAAACATTAGAGACATCATTTTATGCTTGTTGTTTAATGTTAAGGGATAAAACGATATTTCTAATGAAATTTCTAATGGTATTTCTTAAGTTTCTGAACGCAGGAAAATTCCATGGAAAATTAAAAATATATAATTTTCTAACAAGGTACTGTGTTTCTTTTAAACTAAACTAATTTTTTTTAATTATTTTTATAGATAGCCATATTACAACCACTTTTTTTCTTCCACCGATTATGCGGTGCATTAGATTTTTATGAATCACGTCCTAAATAATAAATATTTTATTACTTTGAATTTAAAATCTGTCAAACGATACTTTGACGAATGTAATCGTTCAAGTTTCAATAAAAAATATTAATTATAAAAAAATATTCAATAAAATAAAAATAGGTGTCATATTACCTTCTTCTCCTCTACTTAATAATGTTACAAAATATTTTTAAGTACAAATAAAATTTTTCACAAATCTTTATCTTATTTTATGTAGTTTTATGCATTGGATTTCTTGGTACAAATAATACGTACCTTTATTTGATATTTTCTGCGCATTTTATTGTGATGGAGAATGGCATGTGGTCTTTGTCATTATCAATATCTATTTCTTCACTTCCATAATTGTATCCGGCAAGATGTTTTAATTCGAGTAAAATTTCATTCGATATACGGTTATAACGTGACATTATCGTATTTGTCTTATTGCAATGCACGAATGTAAATGTAAAAATATATGATAAAAAATATACAAAAATTTACACATTGTTGATACACGAGGCTTAAATTTTGTGCCTGTCTGAGCGATCTGTGGAATTGGCGAAACTAGTGTCTCATTTGTCTTTCGTCTGAACTTGATGTTAGTTGCGCCAATAAATCGCGACAAACTCCCACGTTGGAGGCTCTGTAATGTTTCACACTCGCCAAGCATTCCCGAGCCTGATGTTGGTTCCAGTCTACATATCTTTTCGCGTGCAATAAAATTAAGATAATTGTATAAATGTATAAATGTATACTAATAAATCGCCTTTATATGAAAACTAAACCTTAATTGTTATTTTGATTTTTTGGTTATCTACAAAGAAGAAAATTTATTTTACGCGCATACCCACATTCCATTATCATACAATACAATCAGCAATATGTTTTTAATTTGGCAAATTATACGTAACCGTAAAAAATACCTTTTTTTTAACACGTTAAGAGCCACATCGGTTCCTAAGGACTGGACACTAGACTTCCATTTACGCCACGCTGGTTTTCACGAACCGGCGTAGCACTTAACGTGTTAAATATCAATCATGCTACAAAAAGCTACAAAAATATGCAAAAAATGAAGGTTTTTATTGAAGAAATTAAAGGTTATCTTCGTGTGATCTTGAAACAACTATCTTTGGTTAAACTAATGACACCCTCTTATATTCACCACAAAGTCATAAAATTTTTGTATAAAATATTTTTGAAAAACTTCTCCTTTTCAAGATATTCGTATGTATTGAATATGAAAATATGGTCTAGGTATATTAAATATTTAGAAAGTCTTGGAACGAAATTGTACTAACGTAAGACACAAATGACAGATGAAAAACTTTGCGTAAGGATAAAATACTAATTATGTGCTGGATAGCAAAATAGGCTAGATACCGGATAGGCTAGATGTTCGGTATCATATAATGATACACGTATTTGTAGAAGTGATTATTGCAAAGAATACTAATGTGACATTAGTCTCTTGGTTTATAATTATTGAACACAGTCATTATTGTTAAATAGTTCAACTACCGAAATCTAATAATCATTCATGTAACTGTTAAAAGTAGTGCGCAGTAGTGATCATTGCAAATAATCTGATTAGTGGAATGAATATTTACTTATTGTTAGTTAAAATTTATCAAGGAGTGGTTGTTACAAATAATCTGATTAACGAAATCAATAATCACTCGCTCAAAAATTATTGAGTGATTATTGCGAACAATTCGATTATTGGATGCTAAATAATCGCTATTAGAGAGTGAGTGATCACTACTGAAATCTAATAATGATTATTGGCTTTCCAACCATTCATTTTTCTAAGGAAATTTATAAACATTTGCATGTTCTTCCAACTACGCGTCGCATTCTCTCAATTTAAATTTGTTTAATATACTTTACGGTTATATTAGCGTATCAGTTATATCATACATAAGTGCCTCGATGATCGAACTGGCTAGGATATCCACATGGAGAGTTGGTAAATCTAAATTCAAACCCTGGTTGAAGTCATATTTTTTGCAACAAATTCTTTACAATTTTTTAGATAAAGAAGGGGGGGGGATTGTAGAGAAAGAAAGAGAAATGCATCAAAATTATTAAATTGACTAGCAATTTAAATTGTGATATTATATTTCTGATTTTACTTGATAGCTGCACTTTAAAGTCTTACGGAAAGAAACTGTTGGAAAGCCAATAATCACTATTGGATTTTGGTAGCGATTATTCACTTTTTAATAGTGATCATTTAACATCCAATAATCAAATTATTTGCAATAATCACTCATATCAATAGTTTTGAATTAACGACAAGTGATTCTTGATTCCACTAATCAGATTGTTTGCAATAATCGTTCCCAAATAGTTTTTCATCGAGTGATTATTAATTTTATTAATCAAATTGTTTGCAATGATCACTACAGCACGCTAATAGTTATATAAATGATTATTAACTTTCGGTAATTGAACTATCTATAATGACTATTTAAAACTGTGTCCAATAATTTTAAACCAAGAGATTAATATATTACGTCGGTAACCTCTTTGCAATAATCATATAAAGCTAATTATATAAACCTTTATCATTAAAAAATACATTTTTTTCTCATAATTTTACTAGATACTTGAATTTATTCTTATGAATCGTTTCTTTTTGCTTATAGACACCAATAGTGACGACATACTAGAAGTGCAACCCCTTCATACAGAATGGCGGAATGATACAACGGAATCGAGAAATGTACATCCGAAAGAAACTGATGTTAAAGCTACAACTGAAACTAAGAAAAAACTCGTAATAGACTATAAAGTCAAAAGCGATCAAAAGTACCAAAAACTTATCGTCAAGGATGATGATTCTAGGAGGATTGTAGATTCCGACGCTCCGACGATATCATCGCTTTCACCAACAACAACTTCAGTAAAAATCGACCAATCTTCAGAGACAACAAAATTTATGGATGTTACGAATGTAACGATTCTTCCGTTTCTTCTTCGTGATGAACCGATAATTGTCACAACAACACCATTGAGCAATTTAACTGTCCAAAATATGACACACAGCGCAGTAGGGGTTCAAATGACGGAAGAAACAACGTTGTCAAGAGGCAGAGCCTTAAACGTCACTGCCTCGGAGCCAACGAACTCATTGCATGCCAATATAACGGATCTTAGTGACATCAGCATGGACGAAGACGATAAAGAAGTCGAAGGTAAGCATTGTAAAGAAACATAAATAATGAATATCGATTATTTTATAATTATTGATATTTTGCAAAAAAATAAAAAATATTACATAGTATATTATTATATATGAAATCAAAATTGGGCAATTTTTTTCAAATTAACTCTCTCTCTCTCTCTCTCTCTCTTTTCTTTTATTTATTTTTTCTGTTAATGACAAAAGAGGTGAGTACTCACTGTATTCATTTCACTCCACTTTTGTCAACATTCTCGCTCCTTTCGTCATCTCTACGATTTTTATTTTATTATTTTTGTTACTAGTATTTCTTCTGCTATTATTTTTTGTTTTGACACTTTTCTTCTGTTAATAACAGAAGGGGCGAGTATCTGCATTTTTCTTATCTTTTCTTTCACTCTTATCTTGATCGTAAGCACCCTCGCTCCTTCCGTTATCTTATTATCTTTCCTCACTTATGTTCTTTATTTTTATTTTGATTTTTTAGTTTTGTTTTCGTTATCTTCATTCTCGCTATATTTATGCTTATTTTTATTTTTCATCCAATCTATTTTTTCTTTATCTCGTCTTTATCAGTTTGCTTTGTACCACTGCTAACTGTTTGTCCTTAGAGGGCTTGTCCTAGGGCAATAATAAACGCTTGATCAATCAATCGATCTCGTGGGGGTTACTCGTGTTCGAATAAAACTTTGCGCGTTGCATACGCCGATACATGTTATGCGAGCTTGTACTTGGGATCCTTGGCGACTATAATCTGCGGTTTGACCTTTCAGGTTTAGCAATGTCGAAAGTGTAAAATAGGCGTCTGATCGAACCGGGAAACGCATTCTTTTCGTGGTCGTTCTCTCCGTGAACGTAGTACACATATACTTAATCAATTTAATCAATTGTCTCCAGGTGGAGAGTACATCGCACCACATAACGCAACTGCCGTAAACATTTCTTCAACGTTACTTCCTAAAGCATCAGTGTGCATCCATGAAGATCATACTTATTCAGTTGGCGAAAAAGTTGTCCGAAACTGCGAGGAAAAATGCGTGTGCTCCGAAAGTGGAATTATAGATTGTCAGCCATTATGTGTTTCTCCTTACATCAGAGCGGGCAGAGAGCTCAAGGACTCTGTGTGTCAAGAAAAATTGGTTCCTGAAGAACCATGTTGCGCTCTTATTTTCTGTCCGACGGATTCAGGTAAGTTTTTTCATATTCTCAGAATTTGATAGTTTTCAAACTAAAGTTCGGAAATTCACTATCTATAACTGGCACGTTTCTGTTCGTTTAAAATAAAACATAATATGTACAAACACATTTTACACCTTTCACATCTTAAGGTTTATCAATAAATCATACTCTTACATTAAATTTCTTAACTAGCATTTTTACTAATCTCGATATTTTTATTTATTCATCATTCATTAACATTTGAATTTTTATGTTATCTATTATCGTAGATAAAAAATGGAAAAATTATAATTTCACTGTTTGAAATTATTCCACGTGTGCAATATCACAAAATCTTTTTTTCTTTTTGTTACAATGAAATCGAGCGAGTAGTACACAACGCCGCTGACAATTCTATTTTTCCTAATTGAAAAACAGCATTGGATAGAATAAAGGATGCAATTTCAAAATTCATCCAAATTTCTGAACTTAATTTTAATAAAATAATATTTTGAAAATAAACTTCCGAAATTAGAAAGCTCTGAATAACAATAAATAAAATTTTTTGACAATATAATGTATTGAATGCTATACTAACATTAATATCCAATAGTTTGAATTAGTCTAAATATTCTTATCTGAGTACTTTAGACATTAAGTTCATCTGAAAAAATTTGAAAAATGTTTGAATTTTTTAAAAATTATGTTCTATTATTATCTTCTAGTATTTCTAAAAAGTGTTCCAATTTTTTAAAAAAGTTATAAAATTTGTTATAACTTTATAGTATATGTATATAATTAGATACAGCTACTGAACCGGAAGAAACGTGTGTATTCGGCAACGCAACAGTGACCAGGGGACAACGCGTTGAAGACGGCTGCTCTAGGATATGCATTTGTGAGGCTGGCGGTCACTTGAAATGTCAGCCCAGATGTCCACCGAATGAAACCATAGCCAATCTGCATGATCGCTGCGTCGTTTTAGCCGATCCCGGGTATGATCTTTAATAGATAAAATTAATTGTTGCAGATTAAATAATAAAATCATATTAATAAATAAAATAACAACTAATTATCTTGATTTTTAGAGACAAAAAATGTTGCACGGTTACATTATGCGATGTTACTTTGGGCGATCATGAGATTAGATTGGAGAATTCCACCGATTTGAGTGTACATTTGATGGACGTGAAGGTATTAAACTCAACAGCGATCAAATTAAAATTGACCACGAAGGATCCTCAACATGTTACCATAGAGATCTCGCAGAACAATCATGTATGGAGACAACAGAATCCCGATAAAGGTAGATAAAGCTTGTTGATAGAAATAAAAGAAAATGGATTTTCTTCAAAAGAGTGTTTTACCTCTCCTAAAAGTGAGATTGGACACGTATAAAAAAAACACGTGTGTTTCTTATTTTTATCAAAAACATAAGATTAAAAAACTAAAATTATATTGATATATTAGGAGTATAAATAAGTTTCCGCCGTTTTTATCAAAAATTGGGCATTTATTGTGAAAGAACGGTACCTAATGTTTTATTCGAAGTATTGTCCATCGCTAGCCACTACTTTTTCCCATCTTTCTAGCAGCATACGGATACCGCATCGGAAGAATGCTTCATCTTTTGAAGCTATCCATAAATCGACCCAATTTTTTGTATCTTCATATGATGTGAAGTGTTGCTCAGACAGGCCATGCGCCATCGATTGAAACAGGTAGTAATCAGAAGGAGCAATGTCTGGTGAATACGGCGGGTGGGGTAAAACTTCCCAATTGAGTGTTTCCAGGTAGGTTTTGACCGGCGCCGCAACATGTTGACGAGCATTATCATGCAGAAGAATAACTTTATCGTGTCTGGAGTAGTAGTGGGCACGTTTTTCCTTGAGTACTCAGTTCAATCTCATCAATTGTGTTCGGTAGAGAGCTCCAGTAATGGTTTCATTCGGTTTGAGCAACTCATAATACACGACACCAAGCTGATCCCACCAAATACACAACATGAGCTTTTTTCCATGAATGTTTGGCTTGGCTGTCGATGTTGAAGCATGGCCAGGTAGTCTCCATAATTTTTTCTTCTTTGGGTTATCGTAGTGGATCCATTTTTCATCACCAGTGACTATACGATGCAAAAAACCCTTTCGTTTATGCCTGACAAGCAGCATTTCACATGTGAAAAATCGGCGTTCAACATTTCTCGGCTTCAGTTCATATGAAACCCAGTTTCCTTGTTTTTGAATCATTCCCAATGATTTTAAACGATGTGAAATTGCTGGTTGAGTCACTCCTAATGTAAGTGCAAGTGCTTCTTGCGTTTGGCACGAATCTTCATCTAATAATGTTTCCAATTCCGCGTCTTCGTACACTTTCGGCCTTCCGCTACGTTCTTTGTCTTCGACGTCAAATTCACCGTTCTTAAACTTGTGAAACCACTCACGGCAACTTCTCTCACTTAAAGCAGCCTCACCATATGCTTCTATAAGCAATCGATGCGCCTCGGCTGCAGATTTCTTCAAATTAAAGAAGTAAATCAAAAGCTCCCGCAAATGACGCTTATTCGGCTCAAAACTCGAACATTTTCGCACGAAAAAAGATATATAATGCTGATACAAAATTGCTAATATCGCTAAGGTTATGTTGTTGCCAGATGTCCAACCTTACGATATAACGTTTTACAACAGACAATTTCAACCATAACATAAGGTGGCGCCATTTTTTGTGAAACGGCGGAAACTTATTTATACTCCTAATATATTTACAGATGGCATAGTTTCCAGTTTAGAACCCGCGCATACGTATTATGTTCGGGTAACGGAAGGAAGTCATACTGGACCAGCCGTACAGGTGTCTTTGCCAGCCGAAGTAGTAAAGACAAACATTTCGGAGAAAATATCCGACAAGGACATCTGCAATTATAGAGGAAAATCATATAAAGTTGGTGCAGAATGGTATGATGAATGTATTTCCTTCTGTACTTGCGTAGAGAATGGCAAATCTGAGTGCGCCACGATAGAATGTCCCACGGACTCGGGTCTAGATTTGTTAGATCCTCACTGTTTGGATTGGGAGACGGTCCCAGTGGATTTCGTCCCAAAAGCACCACAATGCTGTCCCCAGGTACAGCTCTCAAATTTTAATAATTACTCTTTTGCTTAATATAATTTATCTGCGCTAAACTAAACATATACGCATATCAGACGTTAAAAAAGATTACATTTACAACCTAACGTCGTACGTATCAAATAAATTGTGCGGAATGTGAAACCTCCTTGTTTGAGCCAAACGGGAACATTATTAAAGACAAGAATCGCGGAATACAAAAATCATATTTATAGAAATACCACAAACACGTCTGTAATTACATAACGTGGAACGTTTTATACGAGTTTGGATAATTCAAATCCTAGATTAGGAAAAATCCTGAAGAGAAAGATTAATATCTGAGACATTACACATAAAACGACTAATTTATAGTTTAAATGTACAGACTTGCACAAAATTATTGGCTGCATTGTATGACACTTTTCTTAATGGATGTAACCCTGGTCACGTTCCATACAGCACAGTATTGCAAAATATTGCTACAACGTTTCAACAACATTGCAGCAATGGTGAAATGTCCGCTTCAGTAATATTGAAACATACTGTTGTATTATATCAAAATATTTAAAAAATTCAATTGTTGTTGTCTTTGTTAGATTTTAATTTTTAGATATTTAAAATGTTTAAATAATAATATTTATCAAGAGGCGCGGTCGCGTCTCGTGCCAATTCAAAAAAAAAAAAAGCGAGAAGGACCGACGCCTCTTTTACGCGAGTCAGCGAGTTCAAGCATAACGAGATTATTAGATCTCAGCAACGGCTGAACCGATCAAGTTCAAAGTCATTTCATTCGATAGCTTGGGAAAAATTGCATATATAAAAGTGTTTTTATTTTTTCTCTCCGTGCCGTACAAGCGGAGATATCGCGATGCAAATTCTAATCTCTACATTTTTCTGTAAGATACGTCTCCTTGGTCATCGCCCTCAGGAATTCTCCCTTTCACATTTTCGACACAGTGTGGCGCTCGCTACTACACTATCAGCATCTAACTGTAACCTGAATCGTCAATAATATCTCGGTTTACGGGGCAACCGACACATTTTTCTGCCGAATTCTTTCGCGTGGTGCAAAAATGCGTTGAATAAGCTTATTATTAATGAATATGTGCAGTTAAAAATATATATTTTGCATTAACTAGAGTCAATATTATTATATATTATACTCCTACGAGTGCTACGTATAAAATTTTTCGAGTGTCATAAGAAGATATGATTTACAAAGTGCACATGAATATGGTAATGAAACGAGGTTGATTAGATCGGATGCACCTTATTAAATCTATTTTTATCTTTCTATCTTTCTCCAATGCATATTTACCTTTCTCAGCAAAAATGTAGTTTGCTTTCTCAGGTCTGCCTCTAAGTCATGCTTTTTTAATTCTAGCGTTAATGTAAATGTATATTTTTAATGAATTGACGTTTGAAACAAGTATCAAATAATTGAATAAAGATATAAAAATGATTCCAATGCCTGGTGTACGTGTAATTTTACAAGTTGAGTCTCAGAGGCCTCAACGCTGCGTGTACTTTCTGGTTTCAGAAATTTGTAATTGGATTAATTAATAAGTAAGGTAAGTACATTTTGAATCCTGTTTATTAAAAAAGTTAATAAAGTAAGTGTAACTTTTACAATGTATATAGAGTTTACTAAAAACTAGTTAAAATAATACATGATATTAAATATGCTCGCTGTGTTACAAAATGAATTATCTATTATAAGAAAAAATATCTTTTATAAGACGCTCAGAAATATTATTAAATATCAGGTAACAGCGAGATTAACACATATTATTTATTTACAATTAACATTTATTTTGTAACACAGCGAGCATATTTAATATCATGTATTATTTTAACTAGTTTAGTGAACTCAATATATATATTGTAAGAGCTACACTTAATTTTGTTAACTTTAATAAACAGGATTCAAAATGTACTTACCATACTTATTAATTAATCTAGTTACAAATTTCTAAAACCAGAGAGAATACGCAGCGTTGAGACCTCTGAGACTCAACTTGTAAAATTACACATATTTTTATATCTTTATTCAATCATTTGACACTTGTTTCAAATCATTCAAAATATACATTTACATTATGCTAGAGTTAAAAAAGTATGACTTAGAGGTAGACCTGAGAAAAAGTAAACCACATTTTTGCTGGAAAAAATATGCATTGGAGAAAGATAGAAAGATAAAAATAAATTTAATAAGGCTCATGCAATCTAATTAGCTATGTTTCATTATCATATTCATATGCACTTTGTCAATCATATCTTGTGACACTTGAAAAATTTTATACGTAGCATTCGTAGGAGTATAATATAATATTGAGTCTAGTTAATGCAAAATATATATTTTTAACTGCATATATTTATTAATAATACACTTATTCAACGTTTTTGTACGAGACAAACGAATTTGGCTGAAAAAAGTGCATAATATATAATCTTATCTATACAAGAGACATATTATTTATTGTGGATGGGAGTTGAGGTTAATTAAACAGAAATGGCGCTGCTAAATGTCTAACTATAATCTAAATAAAATATTGTAAAACAGAGGCGTCAATTTTTGTAGTTTAAAAATTTTTTATTTTAATAAAACATTCTCATTTCTGTTTAATTCTTTGGGATTAAATGTTACATATTTCATTGAAACTTTTTTAAATTAAGTACATCCACTTAAGTTAGAACAGAAAAATGTTTCAATAAAAATAAACAGACACAGTATCACTTAAATTTTATTTAAAAAAGAATTAAAGATACCGCTTCTTGGGTTTTACTTAAAAAATAAATATAATATCACTTGCATTTTATTCGTTAAAAGTAGTACAACAGTTATTTCAAACAGCAGTATATTCTCTTTATAATTGGCGCAATTTAAAGATTTCATACATTTTTTGGAAAAAATACATTTAGGTTGAATTAAAAAATAGTACCACTTGAGTTTTTAAAAAAAATTATAGATAAGGTGCGCGCGCACACACATAAATTGGCACCTTTTTTTTACCTTTTTTGTAAAGGTAATTTTGTACTGATTTTGTACTGACTTGATAGTAGATACAAAAAAAGAGAGAGAGAGAGATTACGTATGTAATATCGTTTTCATAGTAATGACATATTCTCAAATAAAAGTTTTGAAAAGCTCAAAATTTTTTTAAACTTTCCGTGTTCTCGCAATAGTTATATTAATAAATTTTAGGAGGTGCGCTGTAGAAACAATGGCTCCTGTAATTACGAAGGAGTTGTGTATGATAACTGGAGCGAGTTACCCTCGAATGTCACTGGATGCGAGAAACGTTGTTATTGTGAAATGGGCAATATATCTTGTCAAGCTGCTTGTAAATTTGTACCAGCTCTGCCGCCTGCCAATTTACCATGTCCTTCGTATCAAGCAACGTTGACACATGTACCTACTAACCCATGCTGTACACAATGGACCTGTGCCCATCCTTCGGCACAACTGCCAGGTAAATAATAGTTTAAATAAAAAAATTCTATAGATATATAATATAAATAAAATATACATCTCCCAACATCCTAATCAATCGGATAATTCTTAACTTTTCGGAATGCACGCAGTATTTGGGATAAAAAATTTTTAATTTGTTATTGTTAATTAATTTGTCATAAATCTCATTTGTCTAAATTTAGTTATTAGATGCTCAACTACTAGTAATTATACTTATGGAATCACTTGTAGCCAACCATTGTATAGTAGCGTTAATATAAAATACCAATGCACAGTAACTACAATTGTTATAAGGTATTTTTGCTTTTAAACATTTCGAAATGTTTTCAAGGTACATTTAACATTTAATTACATATACTTCTTTACTGTTTTTAAACTTGAGCTTATTATCACACAAATATACATAATTACGTACATTGTGTTTTTTTTGTTATTTAACTTTTTATTCAGCTATTCATATCTTGAGTTATGCAAAATTATTCAGTAGCATAGCATTTTGTTAACGCAGTCACCTAAGCGCGCTCGTAATATGGCTATTATCGAGATTTTTATATCAAAATATAATATTTCTTTGATAAAACAAAGGTGCTTGGAAGTCACTGACTCGCGTAAAAAGACACGGTTTCTCTCGCTGCGCGTTCATTTAGCGCAAGACTTTACCGCGTTTTTCTTGATATTGCAATATTTATACGAATAGTATAATTTTTGTAATATTTCACTAATATTACAAATTTATATATATCATGCTGCAATTTAATAGATATTCTACAATATAATAAATATTACATCATAATTTATCCCAACGTAATATTTCTGTAAAATTACTATACTTTATAATTTGTAGTATTACTGCAATATCTCGTGACTACATGTTCAGTGAGAAGAAAATTGTTAAAAATGTAAAACATTTAGTCCGATACGATCAACTAAGAAACATTGGATTGATTCAATAGTTATTTAGTTACACAAAAAAGGTGTAGTTTATTCGTGTCAATTATTAAAATTTTGTAACAAGACAATTAAACCAACTCAGTATTTAATTGCGCGTATCGGACTAAATATTTTACTCTTTTCAAAAAATTGTTTTCTCAGTATAATAATTTCTTCATCTAAAAATTATAAAATATTATAGAATAAAATGAAAAGTATATCTTATATACATATATCTGGTTACTCCTAAAAATTTTTAGTATAATCTTATGCACATATAAAGACGGTGTGTCGTGTAGTTCAGTGTGAGAGCGACGGACTTGTAACGTGACACGTCACGAGTTCGAATCCACACATCCCGTATATACATACAGATTTTTAAATTCGTAACCTTTAGCGGAAGTCACGTAAGAATTCGTCCATGTGATGTATAGGGACTGATAATCTCATCCGATCTCATTACTATTATTACTTTGCAAATAGAAATATAATAGATACAAATATAAATCGTGCCGAATACGCTCTCACACGGGTACATTATTGCACAATTATTACTTGGATTGTGCCTATTTATTGCATTGCAATTTAATGGCTTTAGGATGTATCTTAGTAAGAAATGGTACATCGAATCGACATCGATTTCGTTATCATTTCTTACTATTTATTATATTGTATTTTCTCAAAATTTACATTGTTAATCTTACATTTTTTATCTTTGTATATACTTCATTGATGATGCGATAATTGAATGAAAGCAAAGCTGTAAATGTATGCTTCGTAAAATCTGCGCTTTGAAATATTTAAATTGGATCCCGCTGTAAATATGCATGGACTTTGGACAACCTGTGACCGATCACTGACAATCTCTGTGACAATAGACTTTACTTATTGCAGGAGTGAACGCGACGATCGCGTATCCCGGCCCCTTAACTACAAACATGTTTGATCAGCAAACGATTGACAATATCAAAAGACTGAATAACAAGTCGGAAATGCTCAAGCCCAGCCAGGAATCGGAGCATGGTACTTCTCCCTTCTCGGAAGACCCAAAAACCGATAAAACCCAAACAGACACTATTTCTCACCCACCTCCTCACTATCCTATGGATCCAGGACATCCCATGGTACCGTATAACGGACCTTATAGCCCCGACTTCCTATCCACGTATGCCAATGCGGAAGATGTCTTTCATTTACCTATCCATTCCGAAAAACCTATATCGAGCTCGAAAGAAAAATCAAAGTCAAAATTTGATTCGAAAAAACCCGTAGAAGTACCGAAGCCTCACAAGGAAACAATTGAACACTATTTCCCTGGTCCGTTAGCACCCGATAGGTTTCCCGATAAGACCGTTTCGATACCTCCAAATTCCGTCAACGAAAATCAACGTGTATCAAGTTCATTGAATTCAAACAAGTTGACTCCTTCGCAAAAAGATCGTCCGATTAATCAGACTCAGTTCGTACCGTTACGCTCTCATCCGGATACGTCAGCTCCAGGATCCTCTTTTACTCCTAATAACAGAAAAAATATATCTTCGATCAATATCAACAGCCAATACGATAATTCAGCGGTTGGGCTTCCTTATCAGGGTTCGATCCCCCTCAAACCCGATTCAATAGACCCAAATGTAATTGTTTCTACGGTTTCAAAAAAGAAAACCACACCGAGTAATCCCTTTATTGATGCGGAAAAATCAAAAATGTCCTTGATATTACCAGATCGGCCGAAACAAAGTCCAAAAAATCCCGGTCATGAAACTTTGCCAGAACAATTGAATCATCTGATAAACTCGCAGCACCCTGGCCTAATTCAGCTGAATCATACTCCTCCCCAAGGTTATCCGGGTCTGTACGATCTTCACCAACAAATCTCTAGTCAAAAACAATCACCCAATAATCGAGTGCAACCCATTTATTTCGGCACGACTGCATCGAAGAAAACAACAAAACCTAATATCTTTACGCAAAAAGATGAGAACGGGCAGACCGTTTATCACATTCACACATTCGATATTCCGAATACTCCGCAGCAAATTGAAGAATTATTAGCGCACATTAATCAACATGATTCCCATCCTAAGCCTTTCCAAAACTATCCCGGACAACCAGCTATATCCCATAATGTACCGAACGGACCGCTGCCAACTCTACTACCTCATATAGACGCTCACATACCACATTCAGGACTTACGCACTTGAACCACCCGCTCGCAGCACAAACGCCCAGTCAGTCAGGTTCGTTCCTGATCATAAAAAAGAATAATGTACAGAATTTTCGTTAGCGGTCACATTTGGTAAATGAGCTGATATTTCTTTCTAAAAAGTAAAATAATGAGTCGATTCTTTGTTAAAGACCTTTGTTAAAGTGTAAAATAATGTTTTATTACCGATATTTATCGTGCACTTTTACAAAATTTGTGAAACTTTAACATTAAATTTTATAAATACTATACGTCCCAAAATTTAAGCTTCCGTTAAAATCCACTTATTATTAATTAAAGAATTAAGTTGCATCGTATGATTGTATCTCTGACATATATTATTTATAAAATGCCAACTTTTTAATATATTTTTTTTATTTTGATTTTACTTCTAAAATTATTTCTATTCTATTTCCAGAAAAAATTATTTTATTTTTTAATAAAAAATATCGCCACATGCACCAAATATGCTTCTTACAGAAAATTCTATATAATTATTATTAAGGAATATGTACATAAATATACTTTAAAAACATACATTTGCTACTTTTGCAATAATTTCTTGTGAAATAATTTTGAAACAATTACAAAAACGCGTGTGGAGATGTAAAAATGAACGTTAAAAATAAATGTTATTCTAGACTTCGTGAAGACATACGGTGAGAAAAAATTTAAGCTAGAGAATGTTCAAGCGAATAATTCACTTTTAAAAATAAATCAAATTATGTAAAAGAAAAATAACATTTTGTAAAAAACAATTACGCAAAATCTATATTAAAGCACAATGACTAACTAAAGAATACGGAAAGATCATAAAACATTAGTTGCTTTTTAAATCTTGCCATTTTATACAAATGTATGGTCAGCGCCAAAAAGGTTAATGGCAATATCTTTTCTTCGATGAGTTTCGGAATGCAGTCTAATCATCAAACGATTGGTTCTTAATCCGCTCTATAAGCAAGACTTGTAAGTCCCGAAAGTCATTGAAAAAGTGTTGTAAACTTTTTGACGCTGAGCGTATATTGACTCATCTTTATTTTTATAATGCGCTAACATGATTTTCTTGTTGAAAACTTTAAATAATTAAATATAAGTGTATATAAAATATATTTAATTTTTTCCCTTTGAATAAAATATTACACCTAATGTATTTAAACTTATCATTACTATAGTTAAGGTAAATGTCCCAGTAGCCGGACATGTTTCAGTGTATCCAACCGTATATTAAAGAAATAATTATTGTTAAATATTTATAAATATAAATCTTAAAGTAAATCTTTAAAATTAAGTCTTTTTTTTAAATCATTAATATATACATATACTAAAAATGTGTATATTTGAAAAGTTTAGACTCGTTGTACAATATTTACTTAAATAATAATAAATTAATACAATGAGCTCAGGAATATTATATGTTGATAAACTTCGTGCAACCCGTAATAATTTTACTAAGAGCAAGTGATTTTTGTAACAAAAAAAAATTCTTTTAATTAACTTTTGAAAGAAATGTTTCGGTATTTTAATTAAAAATGACTATATTCTATATGGTTTGTTCATTTAGATAAATTTTATATATAAATTAATTTTATATATAAATATTTTAATGTTCGGTTACTGATACTAGCTAAATTTAGAGCAGTCCCAATGTCCATCTACATGCTTGACAGCTTGAATTTATAATATTAATAATAAAAGTTGTATTATTAGAAATATAAAAATATTACTCTAGTAAAGAAAATTAAAAAAAAAGTTTTTCAGAAAGAAACAAAGTTAAAGAAATTGTGCAGTATCACATTATTTTACTAATCACATATTTTATTAACTCTTAAATAAAAATAAGTTTACTAATATTATTGTTTTTATTTTTTCTTATATTTCTAATATCAGCAAATTGATTGTCACATTGCCATCAGACGTTAAGATAAGTTGTATCCGGATATGGGGACATAGATGTTTCAGGCTGTCCGGACATAAGTTCATATACGTGTACAAAAATACAATATTTACAAATATTTAATAAATTACAAATTGATAATGATTTTTTTTATTTCTTTTATTTAAAGTATAATCTTTATTGTGTATACAACAAAATATTTAAAGAAAAAGTATTATTTTGATTTAAAAAATCCTGTTTTCAATAAGAATTAGCTCTCAAATGTTAGGACACTGGAACATTTACCTTACTGATTGAAAAAAACAATTTAGATTATATAGCATTAGCAATCTGCTTAACTAAATAGTTTAAATATACAACGGAGTAATCATTTACTATAAGAGACGCAGCTCCAATCACTTTAACCTTAACATATTGTCAAGGACATTATCCTGAGTGACCATCGAAAGATTTAATTGGCGCTGATTGTTCGTTAAAAAATTATTAACAAAGTTGATAATGTAAATGTGTATTTTATAGCAAAGTAAAGTTCACTCCATTCGAAATAGAGTTCTATATAAAGAGAGAAGCGACATCGAACCCCCCCCCCTTTTTTTATATGGGGAAATTCTCATGGATACCCCTCCCTTCCGGGGGGAAGAGAAGCGGTTATGCAGAATTCTTACCGGCTAAAACCCCATGGTGGTCCACCTTTACATGAGACGTGAGGGGCGCCCCGGGCTTGCGAAGGCATTCTCCAACGGGCGCCTCCCGAGCCCCTTCGCCTTTCCCGTTTAGCATGGGAGAGGGCCGTCCTAATTGGAGACCGTTGCGGGACCACCACGCAACGGTCTCCCCTGCCGTGGAGCTGCGTGCAATGGGATAGGGTGCCCCCGCACCCGATCCCTGCAGCTCCCAGCAGTCTTGGACTGGAGGGCCAGGCACATGGCATCTCGCCCGTTCCTCCCTCCATCCCGTGACTGT
The DNA here is from genome assembly GCF_016802725.1 of Solenopsis invicta. Classification (NCBI taxonomy): domain Eukaryota; kingdom Metazoa; phylum Arthropoda; class Insecta; order Hymenoptera; family Formicidae; genus Solenopsis; species Solenopsis invicta. Next base: position 50,427 of record NC_052676.1, read on the forward strand.
TTGGGGAGTTTACGAGACCCGGGCAAATGCCCGGGCCCTTCTCCCAGGTCTCTTTTTTCGGCAGGGAGCGGCGTTCGGAGCCGACTCCCTCCTTCTGTGAGGTGACGGAGTCACAGAAGGAGAGCGCGGCTGCCCAATTCTCCTCCCCTTCGAGCATGGTTCTTACCATACTCTCCAAGGAGAAATCGGCCTGGGTAATGTCCAAGGCCCGGAGTAAGACCCGACGGTCATCATCCCATGCTGGACAATCCAGCAGGGTGTGATCCGCCGAGTCTACCCGAGCCCTGCAGTGGTGGCACATCCTGGTGGGTTCACGACCTATTCGGTGCAGGTACTCACCGAAGCAACCATGCCCGGTGAGCACCTGCCCCAGCCTGTAAGTGAGGGGTCCGAAACGTCGCCGGCCCATCCATTCCATCAGAACGGGCCCGATGGCACCGACGGCACGAGAGCCCGGCCCATCTAGGGACAGACTCTCGCCCCAATCCTCGACAGCACACCGCCTCGCTTGGAGGCGCCACACTTCCTGCTCTTTAAGTATCCAGGGAGCCCCGGGGACCCGAAGGCGCGCGCGCTTTTCTGCGTACGCAGACATCAAACCCCCACCACAACCTCCAGTATCCTACTAACCCTACCCAATACCTCCACCATCGCCATATTGTAAATGTCATCAAACACCATTTAATATAAACATATTCCGTCACTTGAAACTCTGATATTTCAAATTGTTACACAATCATAAATGGCACATTTTAATTATGTTCCTCTTCTTATTCAGTTTCAATTTTGGATAACCTAATCATTAAATGTCACTCTGCAAACAGCTGTGGTCACAACATGGCTGCTCACATACCCAATCAAAGTTACAATCAGATTATCAATCAGAGTTTCAGACATCAATGTCGCTTTTCTGTTTACATAGAACTCTAATTCAAAAGATCCCTTGCGTGGATGCTGCGAAGCCCCTCCTCCGCACCCCCTCACCGACATTTCTAACTCTACTCAATCTTAAATTTTACTCTGTGACCACACGCGTATGGATCACATAGTATGCAGATGTAACCATATGCGTATGGTCACAGAACAATATTTGGGATTGGGTATAGGCTTAGAAATTTCGTAGAGGGGGTGCAGGGCAAGGGCGGAGCCCTTTAGCTTCGCGAAGTCCACTCCACCCCTCTCCTTCCTGTAAATGCATCATTTATGATTTCAATGATAAATGAATGTATTTATTGAATGGTTGCTTTGCGTGAAAAATAAATGCTTGGGCGTAGAAAATCGCAAACCTATTTAAAATAGATACACTATTGATCACATATAATAAAGTAGAAAAATTCAAAGTGGGTCATACCTTTCAGGTTTCACACTCGCGGGAGAACGGGAACCCTCTAGGTGAATCGTACTTTGCTAAGAAATATACATTTACATTGTCAACTTTCCATATTCACAGTATTTACAATTTAATACACATTTAAAAAGTGTTAACTTATCTGATGGTCACTCAGGATGATGATCTTGACAACGTATATCGAGATCAAGGTGATCGGGGCCTGGATCTCCTATAGTAAATAATTACTACTTCTGATTCTTGTTGGCGCATATTATTATTACTGGAAGAAGACTCACCATATGTTCTCACATGTTTCTGACTTTACAGAGACAAAGATTGGTTGTTGAAGATTTTTATCTTTTATATATGCAAACGACAAATCTTCCAATATATTATAGGTTTGGACCATAACATTGTACCTCCAGGCTTTCCTTTATCTGGAGGTATAACTGGATTTCCATCTGCATCTTCCTCTAATGAAGTTACGATACAAATACTGGAAGCATTGGATGAACATACAGTTCGATTAGTGTTTACCGTACCTCAGCTTCTAGTGGGACTGCATGGAAGAGTCGAGTTACGATACACTAGTGATAAAACGTACGTAATGAAATATTATTTATCTAATTATATTTAGAAAGATCTTTCCAAATTTTATAAATCTGCAAAAAATATTTAAACGAAGAAAGCAAGGAACTCGGAATGAATAATATCTTAAATCTTAATTTTTTCGTGATAAATTGTCTAAATTGCCACACCGAAATTTTCCACAAATATCTCAGAAATATTTCAAATAAAAAATGAAATATTTCATAAGAATTACAAAATATATCTGCGATAACTCTTAGACATATAAGATAGATAGTAAAGTTGACAGAAGGAAGCAAAATGCGAGGAATGCTGTCCTTTTCTGTCCTTTTTACGCGCGCATTATTGACAGAAATTCTTAGAAATACAAAATGGCTAATTAGAGAATCAGACAAAGAAAGACTTCCCCGCATTTTGCGCCTCTAGCTTCGTTCTGTCAACTTAACATATATGTATATAACCAATGCTAGGTATATCTTATACGTCTGTGCAACTTATTTTTCCATCTATATCGTCATACCTGATACGAAATATTCATTCTTGATATCTGATCCTTAAAATTTCTTCTCTTATAGGAATTTTGATCCATCAACGTGGAAAGCACAGGTGTTTGCACCTCCTAATGACTTGATTGCAACACCTCAACTTGAATTTGAATTGGGTGATTTAAAACCGATGACTGAATATAACGTAAAGATTATAGTGAAACTAAAAGACTTAGCTAATAGTCCAGCTAGCAAAATTTACAGTGTGCGTACATTAGAGAAACATGCGGAGATAACGACTCTACCTCCACAAATACCAATTAATGCTGAACTTAGAATAGCGGAGACAAATTCAACCTGGGTTAACGTTATGTGGAAAAAATTCACGGAATACGAATTGCAATTCATAGATGGTGTTCAGCTAAGATATAAAGAATACGATAGTAAAGTTTACGCAGCAACACCATTGATCCACCGTGCTGTAACGAATTACGTAATTGAAAACTTGAAACCATCAACCACGTACGAAGTAGGTATTTACTTCATCCCATTTCCGGGGCAATTAACGGAATTAATAAGCGAAAAAACGGTAAGATATTTCACAACTATTGAAATTACATTTCCAACATTCACAATTTCTGGATTAATTATTGGTGAAAGAGTATCTCAAAAGTGTAATGTTGAATGACAGTTTGCATGCTGATTGAAATTCCAATTATACAATTATACACATTAAAATTATAGAAAATAATTACTTATCAAAATTCCATAAGTTAGTAATATTGTAAGAAATATATACAAAATATAAAGATTAACATTATTAAAATAAAACACAACTACAAATTACATAATGGACGCAGAAATAAAAGGAAAAAAACAGCTTTAAGTAAAAGTCACAACTTTGATACTTTTTAAAAATCTAAACGATCTGTACTAAATTAAGATTATCATACAAACCTTTTTAAAAATCAAGAAAAAATTTAAAAAATAATTGATTTTTATTTTTTCATCTTTTTATCTTTCAATTTTTAGGACTTTCTTCGATGATAGGATATATGCGCTTCGTTATGATTCATAATAGTCATAATTTAAAGATATAAAAACAAATTACATATTATAATATTTTTATATAGAATAACAGAGCCCTGATAAAAAGAAATAACACTGTTGCTAAATTATTATTTGTTGTAGATTCAAGTAGCTACGTTTATGGAGCCAGATCCCTACTCTTTCGATGTAAAAGTTGAGATTAAAACTATCAAATCAACGGATGTAGAAGTATCTTGGAGTGGCGTGCCTTATCCAGAAGACAAATACGTCAACATCTATCGTGCGATTTACCAGAGTGACACTGGCAAAGAGGACACTAGCACTTTTAAAATTGCCAAGCGAGACTCTCATGCTAAAACCGTAATCAATGACCTGAAACCTGGCACTAGGTACCGTTTATGGCTTGAAATATATTTGACAAATGGCAGAATAAAAAAGAGTAACGTACAGGATTTCATCACTAAGCCAGGTGTTCTTTTACCAGCTGTTGTGTCTCAACAAGGTAACGTCCCACACAATATACCTTATTTGAGAGATATCGCGTAAACGTTACGATATCCATACGCTGTCCCTCCAATAAAGTGTGCTACAAAAGAACTAAAATTTTCTATACAGCACCGATTGAGACGGAATATTTTCAGAGAGGTTTCAGACCCCTTTCACATCCATGTGTAATATTTCTAAAAAGATTCTGCAAAGTGTCATATAAAATTTTGTAACTGAAATGTTCCTAAAATCTTGTAACATGAAATATTGTAATAAACATATTTTTAAAATCTATTCCCAGATGAAAAAGTATTACTACCAAAAAATATTATATCTATATCAAATTGCTCGATATGCTCGGTATGAACGAACGGATTAACCAATTTGTTACAGATACAATCAACTTGGCGCGAGACAGTACCGTGTCTCTTGATGTAAATTAGATAATATAAAAGGGACAATAATTTTTAGAATAGATTCGTCTTTTTATATTTTTATCACAAAATTAACTAGAATCTTTTTTCCAGCGGGAAAATTTGCATCCGTTCCTCTTCACGAAGGAGATTACTATGGTCCACTAGTAATAGTGGCCATCGTGGCCTCGTTAGCGATACTATCGACCTTGATTCTTTTAATGATGTTGATGAAAAGACGGACGAGTAGTAAGGCTGACATATCACCTCGTAAAACTACGTCAGCATACGACAATCCTTCCTACAAGGTAGAATTACAACAAGAAACTATGGGTAATTCTTTGTTATTGTTATTATATTCGTAGCGTAAGATAAATGCATCAATTTTATTTTCCTTATTAAACTAATTTAAAATTCTATAGCATTAACAAATACTGCATGATATAATTAAAAAAAGCAGATAAAAAGGTATCTCATGTATGAAATAATTGAAAGAGTTAATAAATACTAAATAGACATTTAAAGCAATTAATAAACATTTTTATTCATCATAAAAATGTATCGGCTAATCAGTTTTCATTTATTAAATATAAATAATTTGTTAGAGTATTATGAGGTATTATGAACAGAATTTTTACCAGAGTTATATTAAAAAATATGACCGCTGTTGCGTTTGTCTCACATAGATATCACTTATCACGAGTTATTTTTCAGTCTAGAGAACAAATATTTATATAATATATATTTTTTCATTAAGATTTAAGAGTATTGAGATTTTAACTATGGCCGCCTCAATAAGGATATTCCACGTCTATGTTCGTACTACACTCTCAAATATGAGCATAGTTAAAATCCCAATTCACATTAAATGTTTTTTTTTTTTTTAGACCTGTGAGGATGCAGTTACGATACCCAACGGAAGAAATAAAACAACAGCGGACCATGAAATGAGTACCATCGATTCAAATGTCAAAGAAACTGCCTGAAGTTTTATATAATTTATTAAATCTGTATTTATTTATACTACAGTCTTAAGAGAATACATCTATTAAATCCGTCCATATTATATGTATGACTATCTCGAGATTTAAATGAATAGGATAGTCTAAAATGAATTTTGTTTACATTTGTACAGTTTACATTTGTATTATTAAACATTTATAAAATAAATAACATATTTTTAAAAATTAAAAAATGAAACGTAGAAAATGCGAGTCAAAACGTGGTAATTGGTGCGTTAATAATATATACAATATATTTAAGATTTAGTACATCGATATGTATACATTAACTCGGACGCGTTTCGACTTCCCTTGAAGTCATTTTCAACGATGCAATTCCATTAAAATATTTCATAAAAACCATTGTGTGACGTGGTGGTCGCGTTGAACAAAAGAAACAAACATTTTAAGCCTGGCATACGTTGTCTCCGATTCGAGGGTGAGAAATTGACACGCCGTGTAGTCGCTTTTTCGTGTACAAGAATTCAGAGCAAATTTACACATTATGGTCCATCAATATTGACCACCAAGATGAACATATGTTGAGCGATCATGCCGTAATCTGTGGTGGACAGTGAACATGAATTCTCGGAAGTTATAAAATAAAAAATTCAGACAACTCACCAGCACTGTCGATTCAAGCCATTTTGTAAGGTGTTGACGTCACATTGTAAAATAATAAGTTAACACAGATTTTAAAAAAAAAATTAGACGTCATTGAGTCAGAAATAATAATTTCATAATCATTCTATTTATTATATTTATTAGTTTTATTATTTCCGACTCAATGACGTCTAATTTTTTTTTAATCTGTGTTAATTTATTATTTTACAATGTAACGTCAACACCTTACAAAATGGCTTGAATTGACAGTGCTGGTGAGTTGTCTAAATTTTTTATTTTATAACTTCCGAGAATTCATGTTCACTGCCCACCACAGATTACGGCATGATCGCTCATATGTCCATCTTGGTGGTCAACATTGATGGACCATAATGTGTAAATTCGCTCTGAATTCTTGTACACAAAAAAGCGACTACACGGCGTGTCAATTTCTCGCCGTAAAATCGGAGGTAACGGGCTTAAAAAAATGTTTGTTTCTTTTGTTTAACGCAACCACCACGTCACACAACGGTCATTTTAATGGAATTGCATATTGAAAATGACTTCAAGAAAAGTCAAAACGCGTCCGAGTTAATGTATACATATCAATGTACTAAATCTTAAATATATTGTACATGTTATTAACGCACCAATTACCGTGTTCTGACTCGCATTTCCTACGTTTCATTTTTTAATTTTTATATTGCGAGTCCATTTTAAATAATTTTATATTTTTAAAAGTTATGATTGCTATATAAAAGATTAACGAGATTCAATAAGTTATTTTTAAGCGAGTAATTCAGTTATTGATTAAAACAAAAATTTATATAATTTAAAAAATTTCACCACTGATATATTTTAAGTATAAAAATATAAAATAACAAATATTTAACATAAATATTTATTATTTTATAAATAGGTAAAAATTGTTCGTATTCCGTGTATTAAAATTCATGCATTATCACATGTATGTGTCGTGTCGTCATAGTCCTTCTCATGATAGTGTAGATAGCAAGAAAATATTTGTAATACATAAAACTTTGTTTTAAATTATTCAATGTTTTAATTCTTTGTACCATCTTTATTATATTTTTCTAATATTTGATGAACCATGCAAG
>NC_052676.1:62500-178793 GCF_016802725.1 Solenopsis invicta
AACTAAGAGCATCGCCATCGGACAAGGAATCAAAGATTTGAAGAGTACCCAAGATATCACGGATCAAACTAAAGAAATAAATAATTCCCCAGGAATTAAAGACTCAACAGCATTTATCAACAAAGTACGGAGTCAACAAGTTACCCTAAAAGAAATTTCTATTAATCTATATTACGAGAATAAGAAGGATACACCACTGAACAATCAGCCCACAAACAACTCTCAAAAGACGATGAAAACATATTCTAAATCAGTAGAAGATAAGGAAAATAGTAATAAGTTAAAGTAAGCATTTTAAATTTATCTAACAATAACATGAATAGTTTAATTAACCTCAAAATTCTACAATGGAATTGCAGAGGGCTAAGGGGAAAAATTTTTGAATTGGAAAGATATGCACAAGATTGGGATATTCTTTTATTAAATGAAACATTTTTGAAGCCAGAGCAACCGGACGTCCACATACACAAGTTTGAGATAGTAAAATTCGATAGATTATATAATAATGGGAGGGGGAGGGGGGTATTGCCTTCCTAATAAAAAAAGATATTATTTTGGAACATGTTTTCTGGGAGTGTTCCAGGTACAGCCAGGAAAGGAGAATTATGTTAAAAAAATTTAAGAAACATAAAATAAATACGATAGATATTAGGGAGATATTAAAAAAATTGAAAACGAAAGAGATTGAAATTATCATTGAATTTATTCTCAACTGTAAATTAGAATATAAAAAAGAAAAATACCAATTGTAATGCGCGTTAACATTAAGTCTTTGTTATATCATATAATACTAATCAACTCGAGAGCAATATTTAATTAAACATTACAAGATCCTAAATAAGAATAATAGTACAAGTTTCCCTAGTTATAAAATTAATTTAAGATATTTCTAAAAAATGTATAGAAATCTGTATTAACCATAAATTAGTTTTAATTTACTCCTTAAATTTGTTACAAATACTACTCATTATGTAATGTCCATTGAATAAGTTGTTGTAACCATAGACTAGTTTAAAACTACATGTGATAATAGATATAAGCTCCATCTACAATATTCCCTGCAAGCAATACGCAATGTAATATGGCTGTATACGAAAAGTCTGGCCAATAAACTATTATCTATCTCTTATCAGGTAATAGTCTTTTATCCACTTTGAAAACATTAAAATACATTTTGCAGCACGGAGTGCCGCGCGCGGCCGCTTACGTAAGTAAAATCTTGCTTATTTAATGTTATTAATGCGAGATATTCACTTCATTCTCTACATTTTAATTTGTTTTTACTCCCATTATTCAATATCTCTTTTTCCCAGCGCTAATTTTGAATAAATTAAGTTAAATACAAATCTAAACAAGAACGCCTTCCACGATCGTAGCTGGATCTTCTTGGTGGTTTTTGTATTTACTCGTATGATTTTATATACTTTCTCAGATTCAACGTTCAAATATCTTTCTAAATTAAGTTAAAGTTAGGTTATATAATGTTATTAATGCGAAATGTTCATTTCCTACATTTTAATTCGTTTTCACTCTCATTACTGTTTAATATCTCTGTTCCCAGCGCTAATTTGGAATAAATTAGAGTAATGTTAAGCTATAATACATTACATTGTGTTATAGATAAACACCCCAAATAAAATAAACAAGCCTTTCACTTTTCCTCATAAGTCTCAAAAATGTTCTAAATCGGCAGTAAGTACTTGGATATATGAAGGAAAACAATTTTTTTTTAAATTGATTAAGATTATTTATAATTATTTTATTTTTATTTTTTTAAGAGTTTTAAAAAGTTTATTTTACATCATTATCCAAGTAACAGCACTGTTATTATTTTTCTACGTTTAATTTTTAAATAGATGTGTCTTTATTTTTAATTTTTTAGTTACGTCTAACAGAATTAATTTCATAAGGGGAAATACACACAAAATTTTAATACTATATTTAAATTTTAATATTGTATTTTATTATAAATATATTTTACTTGCTTTTATGATGATTTTACAATTATTTATCCAATTATTATAAGTCTTAAATAATAAGTTTGTGATACGGCACTCATTATCCGTGTCGCGCACGCCCACTAACGTTCCGCCGCGAGACGCGCGCCCCCGCCTAAGAGTTAAAAATATATTTTTTATCTTATAGTGTTCTCATATCATACATTAATATAATACTTATATAAATTACTTCATTATTTGTTCAAATTCTTTATTAGAGATGTGTTAAATATTTATTTACTGATTAATAATGTATTGTTACATTTAAAATAACTTAAACGTAATTTAAGCGTAATTAAAAAATTTCATACATTTTTTGAAAAAATACATATCATTTAGGTTAAATTAGATTTTAAAATACTATCACTTGAATTAGAATATAAAAATTTTTCAATGAGAATTTCAATAAGAATATAAAGATAGTACCACTTGGGTTTTGTAGAAAAAAAAACAAAGATTTAAGGTGCGTGCGCGCGCGCGTACTACTATCTTACTACTATCTTGTACTAATAAATATTATCTACTTTCAAAATATTGTATTCATAATCCTTTTTTTATACCTCATATATAATTGTAGTATTAGATACTAATATTTCATAGAATAATAAAAAATAATCTTTTATGATTAACTGAACTGAAATAAAGCTATTAAATATAATCATTCAGCAAAGATATTTGAAATAACTTTAATATAAATATGCATTGTGAATGTATTAAATTAAAAATTTGTTTCAAATATTATCTTAAATGCACATTTAATATAACAATAACAGTACAATTTAAATTAAATAAAAAATTGATTAAAAAATTTTAAATTCGATTTTATTGACAGTACCAGTTTTATCAATTTTATTTTGTCTAACAAATTACATGTAATTTTTTTTTTTTTAATGGAAAAATTTTATAGACATCTATTACATTTTTATATATTTGTCGTATTTTGATATTTATTACAACTAAAGATTTTATTTCACTTTGCAACTCTCCTAAAAAATGCAAATACCAAAAACAAGAGATAAAAGAAAAGAAAGAGAAGATAACAAATGTATGTTCCATAAAAAAATATATTATTTTTGATTAGCCATAAATTTTGTATGTTTTTCTCGAGCTTCATACAAACAATAGAAAATATAAGAAAATAAAACTTAATGTAAGAAAAATATATTTGTATTAAAAATATTTAAAATAATACATAAATATAATTAAAAATAAATTATTTTGGAAAATAAAGTAAGTGAAAACATCTCATTTTTGAAAAATTGAACATTGTTCAAAAATTGAACAAGAAACTCATTTAAAAAATGACATGACTCTCTCAATGAAGAATTTTCATATGTATAAAACAGAATTCTTTTTATCAAAAAATTTTGTAGATGTAATGACAAACTTAAGAATATTTTAAAATAACAGGTTGTATATTAAGAAAGGCATTTAATTTTATTGTTGAAAAATGCACACTTTATAAAAGAAGTAAACTTCTAACATTAAATTTCAGCATGCTATGACAAAGTGACTCATCATTGAATATATTTTTACAGAATACAAGAAAAACATAGTCATATTTTTCATGTGAATGTAGACCTGGTATCAAAGAAGAAAATGTTTAAATAATAACTAATGAATAAAATTACGTATCTACCTATCTCCCATGATTTTGATTCCCCTTAACTTATGTTGTTTTTCACATAACCGATTCAAATATAAATTGAACTGCCTTGAAAAATCTTTTTAAAGAAATTTTTATTTTTATTTGTACATATTTTATCTATTTAATGATACAAGTTGACACAAGAATCATTCTATCTTATTTGGTATTCAAAGAGTATTTAACAAAAGATAGAACAATACTTGTGTTGACTTGATACTGAATTAAAAGCACTCATAGTGTGGAAAACAAAAATCGGCTGTTATTTCTTCAAAAAAATAGGAAAAATGTACATGAAATCAATTTTGAAATATTTACGCAGTAAAGGTAAAGTCGAGATTAATATGTTAAGAAATCAATCTTTTATGAATATATAATACTTACGCAGCATTTTGTCGAAAATAATTCCAAAGTTGATGGTCGAAAGCGTACGCTTTATCGTCGTAGTAAAAATGCAACGTATTTTATTATAAGAAGTGACACGTATCACAATAACAAATCAGTGATATCGCAAATGGATGACTACTACGACTCGCAATGTAACTTTATTGGTTTATAAAATATCGTCAGTGCTTGAAGACTGAAGACGAAAATACATATAGCTTGCGAACTCTCTTTTGTTAATATTTTTATTTCCGAGAACCTTGAAGACACACTGACCTCTATCCTTGAAATACGTATTACAACCAATCACAGCAAATCCAGGCTCATCAAAATCTTACGTACAGGGTGTCTCGATAAATTCAATCCAATGTAAAAGGAATATTAAAAACTTTTGTTAGTACAATCCGCTTAATATGTCTACCATTATTCTCAATACATAAGATTTATCTTATCGAAAAACTACGATGAACGATCTTACGAATAACAGCGTTAAATGCATCAATAATATCTATAAAACAGATCTTGTAAGATACACCCAGTACCTAGATGACTAGTATCATTGCGCCATCTAGAGGTAAATATTCACTCGAATATAGTTAAATATCAATATGGCATTACTCCGCTCAATTCAAATATACACCAGTCTGCACTATAAATAAATGTTATCACCAATGAGATACTATTAAAAACCAATGATTTTATGAAAATTCGTGTGACTACTAAAATTTAAGTGGCTAAGAATAAGAAACTGATAATATAATCTTATTCGTGCGGAATGATGCCAATAAAAAGCCAGACACAGGATATTCGCGTGCATATATAATATATTCTTATAATAAATTACATATAGTATAGTATTACTTACTTGAATAGTGATTCCTATATATTTGCTGCTGAAATTGAACATAAAGTTTAAAGAGTTCCATCACTTACATATTCGGAGGAAAATGGTATCAAAGAAAATAAAAATGATGATTTTGAAGTTTTCTACGACATTGTAATGCCGGAAGCAAATTTTGCTTCTAAATTTCATTAACACCATGCAAAAGTATCAACTTTTAGCTTTAAAATACATCTTGTTTTTTTTCGATATTTGATTTTGATATATCAATATTCGTTTTTAAGAGCAATTGTAAAATATCTCTTTTTCCACGTTATTATTGTCCAACAAAATTTGACTTTTTTTGCATCAAACATGAATAGTCAATTCCAATATATTGTTACTTCCTGAATATGAATATTTATTCTCCAAATTTAATCACATTATAATTTTGAGAAAAATTATTAGAGAATAAAAACGATTTTAAAACGGAGTTTCTAAAAATTGAAAAATGAGAGAATTTTTTGAAAAGCTCATCTTTTTTTAAGTAAAAGATTTTAAAACAAACACCCATTACTTATTAAGAAATAGTTGTTCAAACTGTTTCTCAGTGTAATTAAGCATTATGTAAAAACGATTGGCCTGCATCTATTTGAAATGTAGGATTAAAATTTCTTTGAATCTTTGAAATTTCTTTTTCATAGCTTTTTCTAATTGTTATTAGATAGCTAGATGTTCTACGACGGAATAATTAAAAATTGATTAAACGTGATTGAATCGTTGTTAGTCGAATTAAAACGATAAAGTGAAAACTAAATTGTAGTTAAATAAAAAATGTGGTATCAATTAAAAAAATATTAATAATTTAATATCTCAAAAATATGTATAAAAAACAAAAGTAAATAAATAGAATTCAACAGAGATGTGTCAAACACACAAAAGATCATAAAACTTACAAGTTTCAAATTATATTCTCATACGAAATGTTTATTCTATCCCGAATAAAAAACAATTTGCATTAAAAATTTATATTCGTGTGATTTTTGCGTTGTAAAGGAGGTCACGAGTTTTGCCGAGGAATAAAACAAAGTTTCGTAGAAAAAAAACATTCCCTTTTAATGATATATATCATACTTGGAGATGTATAATTTTTAATAATTTAAAAACATGCATTTTTTTAAAATCTCGCGAATTTTTCCGAGTTTCAAATATCATCATCATTACGATACTACTTTTTTATTAGGATGAAGATTAAACAGTCGTTGATACAACCTAGATAGTAAATTGCATGTCAAAATATAATTTACTATAAGCTGAAATAATGTTTTCTATAAGAAATCTATATACACAATTTATAAAAAATTAAAATATTTGAAAATGTATGATCAAATTACATTACGATAGATACGCAAGATTTCGAAGTATCCTATATCTTAAAATTGAATAATAATATCTTAGTTCTTATTAAAATTCACTTATACATTTTGCTTCTAACCGCCTCTCATTTACTTTAAAATGGTCTGTGAGATAATACAATTGAGAACCACCGGACCCAAACAGTCTATTATTTTATCACACCTCTCCCTGTGCAAATGCGAAATTACGATGCGAAATCGAAGGGATGGTCTCAGCGATTAGGCTCCGTGACTTCGTTGAACAGCGGTGTCAACGAATCCATATCTTGGAGGCCGTCAAAATTACCGAGAGGATCCAGATCATCCGTCTCTGTGTCGGCTTCTCCGAGAAAACTGGCCTCGAGAAGATCGGCAACGTTCCTACAGAGATTGTTGGACGAAGCGGTGGCAACATCAACATCGTTGCCGGCCGTGGTGCCGGTCACAGTGACAACTGCGACATTCGTTGCATCGCCTTGTAAACTAAGAGAATTAAGGATGGGACTGGACAATATCGGCTCGCCTGGATCTTGATACACCTCCTGGGATTGCACTGTATGCAGAGGCGTCGACGGGTACGATCTGGAGCCATTGCTGTCCTCTGTGTAAGGTGTGTACGTGGATACCGGTACTGGCAATGGCGTATTAGGATACGATCGCGATTGCATAATTTTTTGTAACGCGCCTCCAGCATCGGCGAGGATGCTCGATGGATCCAACATATCTTCCTCCGACAGATTTAAATTGGTATTTGGCAAAGCGTCGAGAGCAATCGTATTGTTCAATGTTTCTTCCGTGGTCTGTTCGGATAACATTTGCAAATTTGGCTGACCCTCTTCGTCCAAGATCGTAAGAATGTTATTAATGTTTTCGGACGTGATCCCTTTGTCCGTCATCAAAAACTGCTGCTCGTCCGACATAAAGTTTGCGTCATCCAACAAATACGTGCTTTCTTGTCCAATGGAAGGACCAAAATCATTATATTCGCTCGGTACTGGAGTAGGCGCGACGGAACTGCTCGTTGATGGATTGAAGCTTTGACTATGTACCGATGACAGACATTGTTGCGTAGAGATCGGTGACATTAAGGACACGGGATTCACCATCCTGTGCAATGGCACCGATTGCGATCTATAAAATTGTTCATTGCTCAAGTGTCTGCCAGCGTGAAGAAGCTCCGTGATCTCTTGGTCAGGCGGAGGTGGATGACCCTTCTGATATATATTCTTGATCTCTTGTAGATTTTCTTGACTCGGATAATTGATTAGCAATTGTTTCTGAGGCGTCAAGTCCAGAAATTCAGTGCACGGTGGTACCTTCAGCACAACCTATATCAAGGAAACGTTTCACAAATACATATTTTATCAAAAAATTCAACATAGTTTTACTTGCGCATTATTTTGTGCATACAATTCGATGCAATTTTGATCCGTTCTTTCTTTTAAAAGTTGTCTTTTAATTTCACCAATTTTTAATGAAATTAAATAATATACAAATTCGTTTGTTTTTAGGAAAATTAAAGCCAAGTTGTATCGATCGATACGAGCCGTCAAGTGCGAGTATCCGTGTAATATAGTATATTCAAAGTATAATAAATATTCGCAACAACAGTATTAGTATATTCAGATTTTCTTCAAACAAATACCATTAATAAATACAAAATAAATACAAAAACATAAATATTGAGGAAATTATACCATATCGCATAAATATTTGCATTCGCCAGTTGTATACACATCATCAGTGTATATCAGGGTAGTTCTTATTTACTCTTAATCAAAATTTTTTTCGAATTTTTTCCGCGACACGCTCTAGAATAGTTCCAATTCACAAAAAAATAATCCCTGTTAAATTTCAACTCGATCGAACAATGGAAACTCGTTCTCCCAACTCATTAAACATTTGAGTTCCCTGGTATTAAACTTTCTGGATGTTATTAGTTGGCCTGGATCAACATCCAGGCCAACTAACAACATCCACTTGGAGATGCAATATTTACGGTGCAAAGGTATCAACTGTGTATTTGATACGATCAAAGTGTCGTGTATTATAAAATCTGTTAAATCCGAATAAAACTATCACCGCTGATCGTTATCGGCAACAATTATACAAACTGAAATGAGCATTGGACCAAAAGTGATCACCAACTGTGAGTAAACGACGCCGAGTGATCCTTCTTCGCGATGCTTGATCTCATGTTGCATCATCGATCAAACAAATGCTATTTAGGGCTGACATGGGAAATCTTACTGCACTCTGCGTATTCTCCAGACATTGCTCCGTCTGATTATCACTTGTTCCGATCGATGCAACATACTCTAGAAGATGCATACTTTCATAATTTCAAAGTTTGAAAATTTATTGAAAATTGGATCGACTCTCGAGAAGAATTTTTTTATCGTCGCAGAATCCATCTTTCGCCAGAAAGGTAGAAAAAAGTTATAGAAAACGAAGAAAAATATTTTGATTAAGACATTCATTCGTTAGCTTGTTTAAAGAAACCAGTTTTTGAGAAAAAAAAACTCAAAACTAAATCACACTCCTGATATTTAATAGTTTTTATTCAATTTCGATTTTTACCTCCGATGACTTGGTCGTTGCCACTGTCAACACTTGCCGCGAGTGTTCCGCTCCGCTCGACGTTGGTACAATGAAGGTATCCGTCGTCTTGATCGTGTATGGCATGCTGCATGAAATGGAGCGGGAGAGCGTCTTTTGGCCTCGCGATCTGGAACTACTGGCTTGCAAGTTACTGCGTGATCTCGGCACTGGTGTATTGCGCGGAGATACGAATGGACTTGCGTTTGCCGAGTTTGATTTGGATGCGCGGCCGTTAATAGGAGAATGTGGACCAGGTGAGATCGGAGTGAAGTTAAATATTCTGCGTCGCGTATTTGGACTCTGTGGCACGGTATTAGCTACGCTTAGCGTTGCTGTCTCTTGAACATGCTCGACGACATTCGTTTCGAAACTGACGCGACGTCGCGTACCGCTTGGATTAGGGTGATTTAAGAGTGTTGGGAGTATGAGATTATGTTTTTGTACGGGATCCCGTTTTTCCATGGCAATACTTTGCCGAACAGCGGTTACAGGTGCCCGATCGGTGGCGATAACGGGTGCTTTCAGATTCTGTTGCAATATCAATCGCAGTTGCGACACTTTGTCCGACCGAGAGATCTGTTCAGTATCGGAATTAACAACGCTGGTTTCCACATCAGAACTAGACGAGCTACTTTGTTGAAAATACTGTAGCAACTCCTCCTCCTGCTCTTGTGAATTGTTCCCGCCGTTCAAATAATCATCTAAGGCGTCCGTGTCAATGTCACGGACCTTTCCGTCTTTGAAGACCGGCGTATCTTGCAAGAGGCGGATCTGGTCCCTCGTGAGGAGTCCCGAGGATGTTTCTACGTTGCCAGTAGTGGAACGACTCTTCGAAGAGTCAATATCACAGTTTTTAACAAGTTGACTGTCCACAGTCTCAACTGCTTTGCACTTGACAGATTTTGAATTGCTAGCTAGTATCACCGATATCTTGCTGGCGCGTTGAATAGACGCTAACTTAGGTAACAAAGCGTTGGAATGCTCTGGAATCTCCTCTATAAACTTTGTCTGTTTCTCAGGACTGGGCTCCTGCTGTGCAACAATTGGATTATTGGCACGTTTCCTGGAATTTTTACCTTTGACATCGCGCTGCACATTCATCGTTACTCTAGGGCTGCTATTATTTTGTCTGTTATCGCGCAAGTGTACCACTAAACTATCACAGTTAGACTCTTGGGAGACATTGCAAGTTTGTTGCTGTTGATTGCAAATTTTCGATACCTTTTTTTGCCGATTATAGACTATAGCGGATAAATTTAGTTTTGCCAGTGAGTTTTGTGCGACCACTGTTGTTGTTGCTGTATTTGTACCTTGAGGTGACTGGTTGGACTTAATCTTCTTGCTACCTTTGCCGATATTTACTTTACAGTCAATGGCTTTTTCTTTGCTCTGTGAAAAAAAGTTACATTCTGAATGTAAAAGTATAATAAAATCTTGGTTAATCGTATTAATTAAATTAAAAATATTTTCTTTCCTAGCTCTTAATCACTACTTAAAAATTATGAATTTAAGACTATAAGAAAAATTGACAAAATTTCTTTTTATTAATCTTCCCGTTATGTTTTTAAGTAATATGTATTTATTTTGTTATAACATTTATTTTTGTAACAATTTATCTTTTCAGATTTTTTCTACAAAGTAAATATTATAAAACTTTTTTAAATTGTTAATAAAGTAAAATAAAAATAACGTTTGTAACGTAACGTTTAATTATTATTAAAACCAAGAGAAATACTTAAAGAAAATATCTTGCAAATAAAAAAAAACTAAAAAATGATACTCTCTTTATATGTATATTCAAAAGTGTAAAAAAAGATTAACAAAAGACTAATTTTATAATATATCTATTTATCAACTAAATTAAAATATTATCTGTACTTGTATTATACTCGTATTATATATACCTGTATAATAGAATCAGGACAACGAGGTTTCTGATCTTTTATATGCTCGCGTTGCTGTAACTTGCGTTGCAATTGCAACTGGGCCTCTCGAAGCTTAGCAGGCTTGCCACTTACAGGCGTTGTTGGTAAATCCGAAATTACCTCTAATTGAGAATTGGGAATTAATAATGCAATTGTGTGCAAAAAAAATGCAGAAAGAGCATAAGTTGCTTACCTTTATTAGACGATGTATCATGCTGATTCGAAGCTGAAAGAATGCAAACCGCAGCCAGAGACCGAGTATCGACACGAAAATTATCAACAAGATGCCGCGCTAAGGCACTCAAATTTGGAAATTTCAAGCCCAACTCTTTTTCCGCCCATTCTCTTATTAATGTAGATGCAGCACCTAGCATTTCTTCAGTGCTATTTTCCTCCGAATGTTCTTCCTACAGTTATTAACAATTAATTTTTTATCAGGTATTTATATATTACGTATTTTCATGTTTAAAAAGTGCGTAAAAAAAGTAAAAAACAATCAAACACATATAATGTAATAATTATCATGCCACATGATACAATTACATATTGCACATTGCATATTCTTATGTTTAAAAAGTACATATAAAAGTAAAAACAATCAAAAGAATATATTGTATTTGTTGTGATAATTGTCATGTCATATAATTAATAGAACACAATGCTTTAAGTTTAAAATACAACAAATAAAAAAAAATAGAGATAAAATGTATGATAGAGATAAAAAATGATTCAAAGAATTTTCTAAAAATAGCAAGTTATATCGATGAAATGCATTACTGAAAAATTATAGAAAATATAAATTTGTTTGCTGCTCACAGTTTGAGAGCCAGATATCTTTGGCAGTGTTGGAGGATCCAATTTAATTCGCTTGCGCATACCAGCGTAACAATAGCGAGAATTACCCCGTGTGCCCAACCTACGAGGGCGCACTCGCGGATATACTTGTTTCATGACTTTTCCAAAGTCAGCCGTCGATAACGGCTTCATAGAATTTCTTGTACAATACATACTAGAAAAAAAATTATATGAAATAATTTCAAAAAAATATTCTTATAAAGATGTTAAATGATATAAATATATTCACGATTAAAAATCAATATCTGTAAAGTGTCATTATAAATTTATTAACAGAACTACATCCTTTAATTTCTCACTTTAGACATTTCTTTAAATAAAAACATTGAGAATTAAAGAGGGATCCTAATTTAAAACTTTGAAAAAATTGAGAAACTTTTCTCACATTCTTATAGTGAAACTAAAAAATATGTTCCCAAAGTATTATTTTTAAACTTGAAAAATCAACAAAATTATAAACGATTTAGCAATTGTTCAACCATTCAACGCGTTTAGGTTTAGGTAGAAATCCGATCGTTCAAATTGTAAGAAATGCTTCTATTGCCGACCGAAGCAATCAATGTAAAGCAGACAAATAAATTTTTTAAGGTACTAGAAGATCTGTTTTTATGGACCAGGAATAACGGATTAATCAAAACTAACCTGTAAGTATACAAAAATTGTAGTATATTAATAATATCAAAATTTGAAATGCATTGTTCTCAAAATCGTATTTTTCAAATCCGTTATAACTCAAGAACTAATAATCAGATCATCTTTATATCATAGAATAATTCGAAATAACTGTTATATCTTCTGTGTAAATTTATAAAACCAATAAAATGATAATAATAAATTTATTTTTGCCAAAAAAACATGTCGAAAAAATGACTTTTTTTTTTAAACAAATTTTACTTAGAATTTTGTTAATTTTTAACCCGGAGCAAGGTTCGCACAGAAAAAGCATAATACCAAATCAACAATGTCAACAGCGAATCATGATCACTTTGTGCAATATAGCGCATAACTCGGGAAACTGTTAAAATCTTTTGAAAGAATTTATGCTTAACTATTAAATGTGTATAAAAGTACTTCTAATATTTTAATTTATTCGGAGATATAGTTTTTTTTTGTTCTAAATTCTAAATTTCCCTCATTTCTGACCTCTCTGTATTAGGATCCCTTCCTTCAACAATTAAAATTAATAAAATATATTAATAAAAAATAGAGAATTACAAAGCAAATGACTACTGAAGAAAAATTAACTTAAAATTAATCAATGATTTATGATTATATTACAAGGATGTACATTCTAAATTTCTCTCTTTTGCGTTCTGTATGTACAGCGAATAACTTACTTGTATTCATCATATACTTCTTGCTTCGGTAAAGATACATCTGGATCTTCTTCTAAATGAGTCTTAATCCACATAATGGTCTGATGAATTTCGTATCGATTTCCTAATGGATTTAATGGCTGTCTCAACGGATCGACGGTCCCACTTGGATTTGTCAGCAATAACGGAAGTTTCAGGTACAACAATAACTTTTCCTCTATCTTAAGTCGTTCCACCTGCGAAAAGATCTCATCCACGTGCGCTCTAGATTCTTCGCTATAATGAAAAAAAAAAAAATAATATATATTAATGACTTTGACTAGAGTGACACAATTTCTCAAGAATGTAAAAATATATAGAATAAAAAATATAAATGTTGCAAATGTAAAACTAATGTAAAATTTTTTTATTAATTTAAAATTTGCAAGGAAGTAGATGGAGAGAAAAAAAATGTAGAAAATATCTTGAAAACCAAGATATCTGAAAAAATTTTTTCATGCACAAGTTTTGTAGTCATCAACAAATGCAAAAAATGAAACTCTTTTGATCTTGATCGTAAGTATGAAGAAAGAAAAGTCAACTTTAAAACTTAAATAAAAACTCCCAATTTTTATTCAATATCCATATATGTGACAATGAGATTTTTTGAAAACACAATGAAATTCTTTCTAGTTAAGTAATTTCCGAGATATGAGTAAACAAAGTTCAGGTAACGCTACATTATCAATCAAAATGTACCACATGGAGATAACTCAATCAGATTTACAATTCTTGTGTGCTAATGAATATATCTCAGCTTTGTTCTTTATTTCGAAAAGTACTTAACCAAAAAGAATTTTATTGTAGTGCATTAAAAAAATCTTGATATCAGCTACAAAAAATATTAAATAAAAAATGGAGGTTTTTGTTTTAAAATTGACTTTGAAAACTCATCCCCCCAACTATATAAAACATGAATTCACTTTCTATTTAAAGAATGTTTATCTACATGATTGGAAAATTTATGTTAAATTTAACATACTGAATATCCTAGATCATTCGTCCTTTTATATTAATTTAACACAAGATGAACGTCAGAAAGTAACGTAAATACTTAAAAAATTAACATAAAAAAATGCAACGTTAACATAACTAGAAAACAGATTGTGGAAACATTTCTTCAATAAAAAGGTTTATATATCAACATACACATTTTATTTATTCTTTTTATTCATCTTAAAATTTATGTTTCAAAACTTTATTATCTTTGTCATTAGCTCATTTATCTATAAATTTATTTAACACGAATGTTAAATATCAATTTAATGCAAAAAAAACTTAAATAACATAATTATATGTATTATGTTAAATTAATAGTCAATGTTGTATTAAAATTTCAACAAAAATTTTAACAAGGACTGGTTTAAACTGGTTAACACAAATACAAAGGCCTCTCAATTAATTTTTAATGAGAAAAGTGAGTTGAGAATATGGATCAAATGTTTTCCACTATGTATATGCATAAATAGGACATAAGCTAAAAAGATTTGATACAATATTATTAAAGGCTGATGCTAAACAGGTATTTTTGTAAAATAAAAGACCTAAATCTAATTCTCAATCCTGCTAGCATGCACTTAAAGCATTTTGAATGAAAAGAACATTTTAAATCTATAAGGTAAATCTATGAAAAATCAATCTTGCAAAGAATGTTACAAATATTTTCATCAGAAAACAACCTGCTGGTGAAACATATTATCAATAGAAACAAAAAAAATCTATAATTATTTCATAACTATTTAAATAATACATTTTATGTAAATAATTATAAAATAATGGATTAATGACTCTGTTCCATTTTTACTGGAAATCTGTTGTTAGATCATATTCAGAGGCAGATTGTACCTGATATGAGTTCAATGTAAGTTAATCAAAATTGGGTAAGTTAATATTCTTTTTGAACTAAATTAAGTTAAAGTTAATGGCTTATAAAATTAATTTAGTGTTATTGAAATTTATGTAAACACAAAAAAACCAAGTTAAAAGTTTGAACTTAGTTTTTTGTTCATATAACCAAGTTAAAAGTTGCATTAAGATTAAATTAAGTTAAATTAAAAGTTTACTTTAAAAAGCATTATTTATATTAAATTAAAAATTTTTTAAAATTAAATTATTCAATTATTAATTTTTTAAAGTTAAATTATTCAAAACAATTATAATATTCACCAAATAATTTTTTAAATATTATTTTATTTAAGTTTATGAAATAACAAAGAAATATTTGTTATGTGGAAATGTAAATCTTTTTTTTTTATATAATTGTTTTCTTTTTTACATAAATTTTTAACTTAGAAATTAATAAATTAAAGTTTACGTGTTTTAAAAATAACTAGTAATTTTTAACTACAAAATTAAATTATTTAAAATTAACTAAGTTAAATATTATTAATTTTTACCTTTATTGTTTAACTTTTAACTTTTTAACTTTGTTGTTATCAAATCCTGAGGCTAATGTTAATTGATGCCAATCTGTTACAATATTCTGTTCAAATTGCTAACTTAGTTAACAATTACTAGGATTCTATTACAGGTTTGTTACCATACTGGATTAAACTTCACTAAAACTTTCTATTCACTTTTATCAAACTTAACATATATATCTATCTCATTTTAAGTATGAGTATACACTCAGTATACATTCAGCTGTAACAAACAGATCTTATAAAAAAAAAAACAGGAAGCAAAAACATTCTAAAGTAACTCAGATAACCAAGTGTGTCTAAGCAAAATCATGTGATCACTTACAATACTGACAATTTGCAATATATTTAGCTATAGCAATTTCAAATGCAGTGACATAGTATCAACATACAGAAATATATACATGTATTAGCAGCTATTTAATGTCAAGATAGCAATATCAAAATTACTTCAAGTTGTCAGCTATATGACAGCATTGCGATTCTATAATTATGGTAACATAATGGCAACAGCATGAATTTTGGATAAGACATTTCGGACCACAACATAAGTTGCTGACAAGTTGACAAGTACTTATAAACAAATTCAGTTATTACAAGTTCTAGTAGTAGTAACGCATGCTATAACTACATGATTTAATGATATCAATAATACAGATATCAATAATGCAGATTTATTGCTATCTGGTAACACATCCTATCCTATCTAGTACAGACCTTCGAAGGATGCGTTACCATATATTTTCTAAAGCCACAGAGGACAAAGTCCTTCCTTTGGATAAAGTGTGTTGTATAGATCAATCTCGTTATAAATTATAGTATTGGAAAAAATGGAAATCTATGATAGAAAAAAAATAAAACTGTACAAAGAGGTTTCCTTGAAACTTAAAATCGACTTAACCTAATGCCATCCTCTATCATAATCCGAATTTTGTCCTGCTTGGAAGAGGCGCCATGGTTAGCCAAAGTCGCGAATTTGGTAGCGACCAAATCCTGCAGCTGATCACCATCGCCGTGAAAGCCGTTCGAAGCAAATCTGCCGGCCGGTGGCTGTCGTTTATCGAGAATAGTGGCAGCAGCGGCAGCAGTAGTAGCAACAGCAACGGTGACGGTGGCGGTAGCGGTGGCTGTGGAGACAGAAGTGGTAGCGGAGACGGTAGCGGCGTCGTTCTCCACACAAGTGTCACCGCGCTCCTTCTTAATACGTTTACCATCGAAGGCGCTCTCCTCCTCACTCCTCGCGGATGTTTTGCAGAGTTTCGTCTGATCATGATTGTCAGTACTCATCGTAGCCTATATCTCCCCGTCCTGTCCACCCGCCTCCAGCCGGTGGTAACTCACGTATGCGAAAACGTATCGCCTCCCGGTGAATTGCGAGCTACCATGTTGTTCGCCACACGGTGGTCAGCTGGATTACTCGTTAGCATCCCGGCGCGCCATTACTTAGCGAGGCCTTTCGTTCACGCGTAAGGAACCACCACACGAGTCGCCGAACCGCGTACGATATGCGGCGACGCGCGTATCCGTCATAACGGCACCGCGCTTGATAGTTTAAGCTCAATACTCGGGCGCTCACGTCGAGAGCGCCGATAGCCTGATGAAAATTAGGCGAGGACCATGAATCGATACCGGCTACGATGGTCCACGAACATCCGATCGGCTACTCGTCCGCGCTTCGTTGCTCCGTTTGCGCGTTCTTATTCCGTCACCATAGAGTATACGCGATAGACGATATCCAAGTTTTGTACATACGTTACACGCGCATAGCTAGAGACCCTAGAAGTAGAGAGTCTGGAGGTCGATCATGAAACTTTTTCCCTAAGGAGGAAACGTGAAAAGTGAAAAATTTCTCCATTAACTTCAATGGTAAAGATTTTCACTTTTCACGTTTCCGCCCTAGGGAAAAAGTTTCATGATCGACCCCCTGGACATCTCGGGGTTCCACGTGATTGGATGCACGTTATTGTGCACCTAAAATGGCAGCACCAATACGGATCCCTGTTTAATCCTCTTTAGCCAATGCGATAACAGCATACAACACGTTCAAGTGCACATAATGATAAACATACAAACACATAAAGCTCACGCACCCAAGGACTTTGATTCTGTCCATGGGGAAATTTTCCAAACTGAGAAGTCACCACTTTCTACATACTCGCAGTTCATGATTAATGAAACGACTAGAGTTTATTGGTCGTTACGTTAATCATGAAGTGTAAGTATGTAGAAAGATAGCGACTTCTCAGTTTAGAAAATTTCCCCATGGACAGAATCAAAGTCCTTGGGTGTACACCCAAGGACTTTGATTCTGTCCATGGGGAAATTTTCCAAACTAAGAAGTCACCACTTTCTACATACTCGCAGTTCATGATTAACGTAACAACCAATAAGCTCTAGTTGTTTCATTAATCATGAACTGTAAGTATGTAGAAAAATAGCGACTTTTTAGTTTGAAAAATTTCCCCATGGACAGAATCAAAATCCTTGGGTGTACACCCAAGGACTTTAAGCTTGTTTTCTATTCCTGCACTAGACTGCACTGGAACGTTCCTTCTTGCTTTCGCTAACTTTGAAACATCTATCTATTTCATTTTAAGTGTACACTTATTTAGAGAGTTCAGGAACAGAAAACAAACGGTTTGATTCTGTCCATGGGGAAATTTTCCAAACTGAGAAGTCACCACTTTCTACATACTCGCAGTTCATGATTAATGAAACGACTAGAGCTTATTGGTCGTTACGTTAATCATGAAGTGTAAGTATGTAGAAAAATAACGACTTCTCAGTATGAAAAATTTCCCCATGGACAGAATCAAAGTCCTTGGGTGTACATGATCGTGCAGTTCACGTGAAACTTTTCACTTTTCACGTTTCCGCCCTAGGGGAAATGTTACATGATAGACCCCCTGGTTATACTGTCGAAGTGTTGTCAAAGTTCAAACGTGAATTCACTTCGCAAACATAACATCGTGCAGAAATGAAAAGACTTCAAAATAGTCCAAAGAAAGTATTTTATGTTTAATAAAGGCCTACTAATAAGAACCATGTTTATATGCGATAAACACACCAAATTACATAATAAACACAGTAAAAGTAAGGCCCAGTTTCACAACTTTGGGTTTAACCCAAGCTTAGTTGAACTACCGTCAAGTTTAACGCCACGGTTAAACTTCTATCGCGATTCACAACCAGATTTTAACTCTAGGTTACGTAAACCTATAATCTATGCGAAGAAACTTCAACAGACTTATCTTTCTTCTAGAACAAGTAGTGTGATTGGTTGTTATCGAAGAGTAGGGAATGAGATATTACAGGTTCTATACACCAAGGCAAAAAATAATGAACAAATTTAAAAGTTTTGAAGTTTTCTTCTTACATGTTTCCAAATCAGTTTGAACTAAACAATTAAATTCAATTGTTACTGTAAAAATTTACACTTTATTAAGTACATTAAACATTGGAACACTAATTAGAAAAAAATTTCTCATAAAATAAAGAACAACAGATTAGAACGAAAGACAAAATTGAGTTTTGAAAAAAATAAATAAATCTAAAAGACAGCCACTCGAAATAAAAAAAAACTGTTCTTTGGAAAAACACATATATGGTCATCGTAATTATAGTATGTAATCTATAAGTACTAATTTAATAATATTACAAAACTATTTTTACTGTTCTGTTTTATAAGAAATTTCTTCTTTGATTTTTTCTTAAGACTGCAGTAACAGATTCCTTGGTTAAGCGAAATCGAGCATAAAAATCAATGTCATCAAATTCTTCAAAATATGACGGTCGTCTTCTAATTATTCTCGGGCGTCGATTTATTATTTGCACAAAATCTTCATCGTCAGATGACGATAACATATATTCCAGAGCCATATCTTGCAACATAACCTTTTTACAATTCCGTGAAGATATCAGCCATGAAGTACAATACTCGAAAGATTACTGAAAGCAGTGGCGCTGCAGTATTAAACCTCGGTTATCTACCTTAAACGCCCGAATTTCGCCGTTCAACTTTAACCGCAGTTTAACAACGTTAACCGAGGTTTAAGACAGTTGTGGGACACAATATTTACCGTAAACCAAGTTTAAAGGTTTAAACTCCGGTTAAACTAAGTTGTGAAACTGGCCCTAAGGCATTAAAAATGTATTGACTGTCGACTCCATAAACGTCGGCGATATTTATTTCGTTGTCGCAATTTTTCAATAATTAAAAATAATGCAATTTTACGACAATGTACAACTGTTGCAATAATTTCATCCATCTCATCTATCTCATCCATATTTAAGCGTGCCGCTTCTATGAAACAAATTTCAGTTGCTTAGCCCGTACGAAAACTTGCACCGTGTGAAGCCACGGCCAGTAGCACTGCCAGTACCATTGCCCGTACGGTAGCAAGTAAGAAAATCCAATTAGAAATCCAGTAAGAAAAAACGTATCGTCTGCGGCAGGCTTTAGTTGAAATTTTATAAATCGAGTTGTTGTTTTATGTTGTAACTATAGTAACTAACACGCCATTTTTAATCGAACTAGAAGATTGACCAGACTCTACTTCTAGGGACTCTAGGTTCCACTAGGGACGAAAAATGTTGAGCGTAACTCTCTCTAGTACTACCTTTATGATTTATGACAACTCAACGCTGTATCGTATTACCTGAGGTAAGTTAGACCTTTGGTACTTAGACTACTCTGGTTCTGTAGTCTGATATCTAGGGCCTCCTAAAGAAGAAGAAGAAGAAGAAGAAGTTAGACCTCGTGCTCAGCCGATGAACTTTCGATAGCCGATCAGCCGATATAAATTTCAGAATAGCTATTTGTATAAGTTTCTCATAAACCTCACACATAAATATTGCATCTTTTGAAGGAAATAATAAGCCTCCTTTATTTTTTATGGAAATCAAATCATGGTCGTAAGAATTTAGCTGAAGTTCTGTCAAAGCGTCAACACATTGTTCAAAATTTTTTTTTGTTAAAAAACGTACTGCAATACCTGATATGTATGATATAATACTGCGGGAGCATTTCGTAATTAGGTGCGAGTTATTTTTATTACAATACAAAGCAATATCATATATTTCTAGTTTTTATTATCACAATTTGATGCATCAGTTATTAATGTCTATTTTCCATTATTGGCGGTTTTATTTACTGTCGTAATTAAATTTAATCAAGAAGTGAAATATACTTATATATGATAATGAAATACAGTTTCTAGATGAATCTTCTTTTAATTCCATATGAAGCAAAATTTTTTTTATTGCACTTTGAAATTGCTTTAAACTGAGGGTTATTATTGCATCTAAATTGCTGTCTTATAATACTAAACATAAGTTCTAAATGATCTTGACTTAATTTGAAAGTGCAAATATATTATAACAAAGAATTTGGTTTTTCGCAAAGCATAATCCCATTAAACATTTAATTGAAACACAAGAACCTAAAAATCTAGCATTTCTACGAGAATTAATGAGCATGTTTCCATATGGAGTTTCCTTTAAATTAGAAATATATTCAAAACATTTATTTAATTTTGCATACATGATGTTTCTATTTGTAAAATTAATTCGTGCCCTATTAATTTATCTCATTGCAGGATTCATAGTGATTCTATTTGTTCTAGATGTACAATTTAATTATAAATGTATTTTTTTTATTTTTTAAATATAAAATATATATCTTTTATATAACACAGAACATGTTAAATTATATTAACAGAATTTTGCTAAATTATAGGTTTAGAATGGATCTTAATAGTCTTGTATGTATTCTACCTACTAATAAGAATTTATAAAGTGTAGTAACTCGTCCTACATTCGAGTATTCAAAGCCCATTTTACCTTTTACCTCGTGTGTCTCTCACTGGACGCAGTAATAGCGTGCAACGCGGCTTACCAAGAGGAAAGGATAGCTCCAGCGGGAAATCGCCGCGATGCGTGTCCGAGAGGTACGCGTGTAGCAGCACTTTCATTGTTCTTCTGTGTCTTGGAGTGAAAAGGTGCGAGCGATTTTGCGTGAGTTACCACGAGCACCAGCTGACATATCTGTCATCGTCGAAAGACGAAAGTACTCTAAATATTCTGCGAAGTAAGTGCATGATTTTTTTTTTTTTAATTACAGATTTTAACGAAATGCAAATTCAAATGTCTGTATAGTGAAAGTATACGCGCTGTAGTAATTAACGCGACAAAAATATGAGTAAAAATATATCTCTTGATACAGAGACTAAACAGCGCAAGAACAATTTCAGCTTTTAAAAATTTGGTCAAATTTTATTTTTAGATAATTTAAATATTATATATATATATATATATATATATATATATAGATAGATATAGATATAGATATTGTGATAAGAGTTTTTCAATATTTTTTCTTCCTGTCTTTTTGCTTGAAAAGAAAACATTTAGAACTTCTTATCAAAAAAACTTACATTTATTTCATGTTAACATTTACTTGGAAATTTGTGAATAGTAGCCCCTAACAGCACACTTTATCCAGGGATGTCCCAGGTACATGCGGACGTCTTATGGACGTCCCATGGACGTCTCTGGAAGATCTGTGCTTTTAGGAAGCGTTAAAAAGAAAAAATATTGTTTAATAACAATTCGCTTTTTGAAGAATCTATTTTAAACTCAGAATCTATTTTAAACTTACTTTAACTTTTATTTCCTAGAGAGAACAAACAAATCGGATTGACGTCGATGACATCTAATAGATATTTAATAAACGTCTATTAGACGTTTATTATATGTTATTTCTCCCTGGGTTTTAAAAAAATATATATATATATAGATCAAATAAAATGATATAAATTAGTAATCTTTCTTGTGAAGAAATGTATAATAATTAAATCAAGACATATAAACTTGATAAAGAAATCTTTTCAAGTTTACAGGATTATTTATATTTTAAACAACAAAAATTCTCGCAATGATGTATGATATCAAATGGATACATTAATAAAGACTGCTATACATGAACCATATAAAATCCCGTACATATTAGACTTCTTATAATGTTTCGGGTAGTAGTCCAATGAAAAGTTAGAGAAGTGAATTGCCTAACCGCTGCGCAAATATCTGTTGAACGCGGCCAAAATGATTAACGGAGCGCGAGAATGACGGCGGGATGAATGAAGTTAGATTCTGCATTAGCATACAAGAGCGAACAATGCAATTTCGCCATAGCAACATCGTAGAATCTTGCAACTTAATTCGTCTATATAAGTGGTAAATAACAGTAATATGCACGACGCACACGTTATATGATAGTAATATAAGACAATTAGTCAATTAAAAAATTACGATAATAATATAAGACAATTAGTTAATTAAAAAATTAAATATCTGTATTCTGAGTGTTAGATTTTCAAATTTTTAATTTAGCTGTATAATACCCTGATAAGAAAAATGTGTATATAATTATGTATAAATAAATACATTTAAATAACATGAAAACTATACACGAACTAAAGCAGATCTCTATGCTGAACAATTATCGCATAGATAAATTTATAAACATTTATAAGATTCCTTAAACTGCACTCCGCATGCTTTGTCGGACTTTAAAACATAGATATTTTAGGAAGAACCAAGAAATGTAATATCACACGGAAAATGTTGTGTAAATGTAAATTCATCTAGATAATTATTAAGCACAAAGATCTGCTTTAGATTGTATATTATATAGTATATTATATAGCCTCCTTGATATTTAAATGTGTTTATACATTTCCCGTTGATGTAAAGATATCATTATTGTAAATATATACATTGTGTGTGTGTGTGTGTGTGCGCGTGCGTGCGTGTGTGTGTGTGTGTGTGTGTGTGTGTGTGTGTGTGTGTGTGTGTGTGTGTGTGTGTGTGTGTGTGAATATAAATTATGTCCATGTTTCCTTTTTCTTGTGTAATCTCTATTCGTATGTAAAATAATAAGAATTAAAAAATAATTAGAATGATAATTTTTGCATTATCTTTTTTAAAAACAAAAAGTAAGAAAGTAAGAAAACTACTTACATCTATAATTATATAATAATGTATTAATGTATATAGTAATGATAATATTGTATAAAAATATATATGTAATTATGTATAGAACATTGTTTAATGCAACCGCAATTTTATTTTTTTGTAAAAAAAAGCAATACAGAAATTATTTTTCTAATTTTTTAATTATTCTTTTTATTTTTTCTATATTTATATAAACATGAATATTAAAGAAAAAGAATATATGTATATTAGTCATATTTTTTTAAATATATATAATTATAAATATTTATATTTAACTATATATATGAGCTTTTTTGCTAAACAAAAATTTTATTAATTGAGAGAGAGAGAGAGAGAGAATTTCAATCAAATTAAAAATATTTCCATTAATTAAATCTCTTATCGATTTCTTTATTCTGCTTTTCCAAAGAACTGGTTATATCAAAGATGACGTTAATAGATTTATAAATTTACATCGCGTCGTCGAGTACTATAATTAACGTTAATAAGCCACCCAAAAGATCATGCTTACTTCCTAGTTTCACACAATTCGATTGTTGTTGGCGACAAGCAGAATGGAGACGCTTTCATGCTCTGTTTCGGCGCCTCGAGTTCACCGAGTTTCTACAGGATATGCCTTGAGAGATATTTTAATGGCGCGACATAGGCGGATGCACGTGAATCCGTAGTCGTTATTGTATGAGTCAAAATAAAAGAATTTGATTAATATGTCGTTAATTACAAAACGACATACTAAGTATTCTTTTTTGTGTCATTATTCTTTATTATCACTGACAATCAATTACGAAAAATTAAAAACTTATGGTCTTGATTACTGGCTGTAATTTAGTAAATTTTGAGATTTCATATTTTTGGATACTTAATTTATATATACCATTTTAGCCTTCATGCTTAAAGAAATGGGTGTAAATAAATTTTACATATAACACAGAAGGATAACAAAATTCAATTGGCTGACTATTGTAAGTTTTTCTCGCTTTGGAACGAAAAAACGGATTTATTTAGACGGATTTATTCGGGAATTCCGAAGGGAATTCTGACATATATGGAGGACATAATTTTTTCATTGACGTTAATTTTACATTTTGACTTTATCGTTTTCATTCTTAATATTATGTATTGTATTTTTTGTGTTAAACCTTTAATGTGACTTATTTAATACGTTCTATTTTTAATTTATGTTTAATTTATTTCATTTTATTTATCAATTATATTGCGTAAAGATAAACTTGAAATTTGTTTGAAATTTAGCTGAAGATGGTTAAGTATAATCGAAACGTCCTATTGCAATTCAATAAACTATTAATGATATTTTAATAAAATCGTTTGCTCGCTAATTGACCTTGGTATCAATCACGATAATTTTTCACCTTTTTGCCCTAGAGAAAAAGTTACATGTTCGATACCCTTTTATGTTATTGCTTTCGCTAGATTTGAGCTAGATATTGACATCAAGTACTTTAATTAGTAAATTTTCTTTTATCGCATACCTAATGGATAGAATTATTACATTTGTCGCAGGTAATGCAGTTCAGACAGCTGGCAATTTGGTTATTTGAGCTCTTGTCGATTAGTTTAGCGTATACCGGTATTAGAGACTGGGATGCATGCAGTGGACGATTGGAACGTGCTTTGGACGCATTGCACAGAGATTCCACTAGAAGAAACAAATTGGACGAAGAGGAGACCGGAACATTGTATCAGCGTGAACTACACTCCGTCCCTCTGGAAATGTCTGTTTCCCGTATGACCGTAAAGGTAAAATTCTCTCCAAACATCAAGATTGTTATATTTTTCTTTCGGATTTACTTTACATAAAAAGGATTTCATTTCTTTCTATTAAAAGCATTTGATTTATATTCAAAAGTTTTATTCAAAATTTATATTTGATGTTATATTGCTCAACAAAAATTAATTTTTTTTTTTAAGCACAAGAACAAGAATTTCTGATAGTTTGTTAGACATTAAATATGATTTTATTATTATCAAATTGCTGTATCAATCATCAGAAATCGCAAAAATCAAGCGATTAGTAGCAATTTAGATTTGAATGAATGATTCACTTGAAAACTATGAATATAATATAATTTTAGCATAGTGACTAGTTGTACAGAAGAAGAAAAATTTGTTTTTTTTTTATTTTAAAAAAACTTTTTTTTCTCACTTTATTTAATGTTAAGGAAACATTTTTTACAATATTACAATAAAAATATTTTTTTAATGAAAAAAGAGGACTCGTGTCATTATTTTTCATGTTCTTTAAAACGTTTTTAAAAATTATGGAATGGTTTTAAAGACATTTGTAAAATATTTTTTTCCTGCTTTTAAGTTGCACCGCCCCAAAGTAATGAGTCATACGAGAAAGGTAAATTTTACCTATTTAGGTATCATATGCGATATACTCTTACAATTAAAATCTTGTATGTTTCTATCCAGAAGTCATATATGAAATTTTTCTTACAAGAATGTTTAACAAGACAATCATTTGTAAAAAGTTAAATAATAATTGAACGATTAATGATTGTCGATTAAGACCTGTGCCATTTCACAGCTCTCGGAGAACACAAAGGAGTCCGGAGGTCACTGGGCACGAGTAGAACAATGTGTGTACGATCCCGATCATAATTCTCTGAAGACACGCGTCGTATTCAACGATCTTTCGGTGTCCGGGATGGTGTCCTTAATGCCGCAAAATCAACATGCCCTACTTTCCGCTGAATCTTGCAGAATGACGTTGCGACTGAGACGCGCAGGAATAGATTTTCTCACCAGTCCAATCGCCCGTGGACGCGGCCAGATGCGTATACGTACAGAATCTAGCTTTCTGGAGCCCAGATTCGCGTCGATCTACGCGTACGATTGCCGATCTACACGTATTGACAAGCAAATCAAACGGCAGGATAAATGGCCGCCATATCACCTACCTAACGTCAAAAAGGTAATAATTAAACTAAATATTTGAAAAATTATATTTTCCAAAAAAGATGCCATATGGATGTAATTAAAAAACGTTTGTAAATTATCTTTATTTTAATAATTTAACAAAATGAAACAATTTTAAAATAAAAAAGAAATATGCGGTAATTAGTTAAATGAGGAGACACCGCGCTAATGATCTTAACTTTGACATTTATTATAATAAGAGGTGTTAATATGTATACTGATCAAAATTTTCCTTACAAATTAATCAGTGGTTTCGTATAGTTTTCGAGATATACCTACATCAAATTTATTTTCAATGTAAATGTGTATTTATTAGTAAAGTACGGTTCACTCGAAAGATCTCCGCCTTCTCTACGGGAGAAACCCAAAAGGGTTTCTGGTATAACCTGATCCATCCCGAATTTTTGTTGCAATTAACCACATTACGTACCAGTAATGTGTTTTAAAAACAAAAAATTGATATTTTTAAAGATCTATCCTCCAGATAGACCTTATTTCATTAAGAAATACATTTACATTGTCAACTTTGTTTGTTGATGTATAGTTGCAACTTTTTTTTTTTTTTTTTTTACGGAGGGGAAATGCGTTAACGCATACCCCAGGCCCCGGGGGAGGCCTGGTGGTTATGTGGGACTCTCCCAAGCCGGCGACGTGCCGGCGGGGGCCTACCCACTAAAACCCCTCCGGGTGTCCTACCCTGGTCCTTGTTGGGGGGCTCCGGAAACGCGTGCAGCATACTTCCGGAGCCCCCCGGACTCGCTCGGCCGATGGCCCACTCAGCTCGCCGGAGGCACCCTGGTGGTGGGGCCTCCGGGAGGGCTAAGGCCAAATCTGCCTCAGGTTGGGGGAGGGGGACACCATCCCCCCCGCCTCTTCCCCTGTTTGTTTGGGGGTATTAACCGGGGATCCGGCCCCCGCCGGAGAGCCCCGGGTTTTTCTTCTTCCCGTGGGGGGGAGTAGGGGGAACGTTAAGCTCCCCACTCTCCCCCTTCTCGGCGAGGCCAGGGGGAGGACGGCCAACTAGTGCGCTGGACGCCCTCCCCTCCCCCCCATGTCAAGTTGGTGGACTGGCCTCGCCGGCTTCAATAGTTGCAACAACCTCTGTGGTCAACCGCAATACAGAAATTCGGTAGATTTAGATAGCCAAAACTCTTTGCATCATTATCGTTAAGTTGAGTATTCTAGTAATTATTTTAATTTCAATTAACATAATTATCTTTAAATCTATATCAGGCCTAACTTTTGTATACTTTATCGAATCATTTTTTCTATGTAATAAGTTTAATGTTTGTGAACACTTTCTGTTACATCATTTTTTTACTTGTTTTATAGGTAACACCGATGCTGTCGTTATCTTTGAATGACAAGTACGATGCTGCGGAACCAAGACAATTGGCGGGCAACACCAAAGAAATGGATATCGTTATACCGAACGACAGTCGACATCCGCGTTACTTGCATGCACCCGAGACGAATTTCGGTGTATGGAGAAAGAATTCGTGGATCACCAAATCGTCATCACGTCGTAAACGCTCAATGGCGCGTACCGCAATGATTATCACGTCGCGGGACTTTGTTGATTCTCTAATAAATAGGCGCAAATCAATGGAGAAGCCTGCGAATTTCACTAAAATTCTTAATCTAACCAATGATTTTCAAAACGAGGATTCACCACAAAATGCATCACGAGAGACGAGAGAACTCGTAATAGATGACAATCTCGACAACCTGTTTTCCGTGAACTCGGAGGATCCCAACAGGAGTTGGCAATCTAAAGAGTATATTACGAGAGAGATGGAAGATGTATTTTTGCAAAGTGCTAGCCAAGCGTTGACTAGATACATCGAACGTCAACTGCATCCGGCGATCAAAGAGACACTAATGCTGTCTATGGGCTACACTATTAGTTATGGCTGAAACTTGAAGAATATTCAGCATATTGTAATTAATCCTTCAGAAACCGAATTATTTTGTCATTAAAAAAATCTTTTTTACTAATTTTATTTCGAATATTTTACAAGTAAAGATTCTTCCAATATTTTCTTTATTTTATTTTTTTCGTCATCTAGCCTCTTTGGAAGATTTAGAAATGCCTTATTATTTGACCATATTAATTATAGACTTAATGGACATTGCGATTGATCGCATCCCAATTTCTTATTTGAAAAAGGTTTGGACTAATTGTAAGTTAAGTTCGGGATTAATTAGGAGATACATTTTGATAAAATATTACAAACTTACATAATTATTTAATATTCTATATTATATTAAGTTTATATAATTGTGCAATTTCACATAGATATCCTGTGATAGTTTTAGTAATGATCATTTATTGCTTGCGTACACGGAGATGCTGTATCCCCGCACTAACTAGTGGCAGCAATACCGAAAACTTGTTTAGAGCAAACCTTATATCGTATTGAGAAAATTCATTCGTTTATAACATATTTCCATATCATTTCTTTTATGCGCTTGGTGTACAATAAAGCTTTCATTTGTACATCATACTTTTCCGATTATTAACCGATCTTTTTTAGTGGTACCACCACAGTATACTTTATCCTGGAAATATTCCAAATTATCCCACATTAATTTAACCAATATACGATTCCACGGATATTCCAATACCAATCGGGATATCTTGAAAGAAGAATGGAATATCGTTAAATAAATCATAAGATATCATATAAATCATAAGATATCTTATTGATTGTAGGACCATTCAAATCATTTAGACTCTTTGTGAAAAGCGAATTTACGGATAGTACAGAAAAAATATTAGACCTACTGTTTAGCATTCGTTTCCACTATGCAGTAACAGCTGATGATGAAAAGGCACTGGGTCAGTACTTAAGAAATATAAAGAACTGATCCATTCTACACTTAACAATTAAGAATCAACCTGCCTACCAAAAGGTCACAGAATCAACCATTACCGCCTTACATTATTTAGTACGAAGTTTGGAAGGAACGATAGAAGCTAAAGAAATAGTCCTCTATGCCTTCATGGACATTGAGGGGGCTTTTTACAACACACTCCTTTGAGTCTGTGTTGAGGAAGCATCTACTGAAAAAAGACTTCTAGCCTGCAATTGTGGGATCACACGCGTTTTACGCTTCTATTAAAAAGTACACCGTAATGCGATGGTTTTCAATCGTAACTTTACTTAATGTTAGTTTCAACTTTCTAGTATACGATTAAAAAGTACAATAAAACGGTAATAACAATTGGTGAAACTATGTAATTTTGGCAAATATGTGAACAAAGTTACGGCAAATGTAGGGTAACTTTTAAAAAATTATAACTTTTTAAAAAATCATTAGAGAATTGTTTCAAAAAAGAAATTGAAGTTAAAGGATATTTTTATTTTAAAAAAATTCTATTGACATGGAATCGTAATGTAATGTTAATTTTGCAGCATGAATAATGCTTATTTTTACGATATAAAATTAGCAGATAATGTGGGATTTTCAATAATTATAGCTTCAGTTCTGTAAATTTAATGAACTTTAATATAAATTTAGTGGTGAAAAGTAAAAATTACAACTTTATATTTATATATTTGTTTATACTATACTTCACCCGATCATTTTCAATTGCGTATATCTCAGTACGTAATGCATAGAATTTGAATAATTTTTTTTTTTTAACGAGACGCCAAAAGGTCGAAAAAACGAATAAATAAGAGCAAAAATCAAAAAGTTGAATATATTCGAAGTATTCAAAAGAGGAGCGAAAAATTTATGAATGCCAAGCATTTTTGTAAACAGCCCGGGTATGTCGACCCAGGGTTAAAAGTGGCACACCGCGCCTTCTGCGTTTAAGCTTGGAAGCGGCCTCCGGTTGATGTTTACCGGGAATGATGCGTTGCATTTTGGAGGATGCATCGTTACATCTGTATGATTTTTACAAGAAATAGAATTCCGCCGTATCTATGTGATAGCTCTTAAAAAAAAATTATATTATTAAATCATAATGTAATAAATATGTACAAAAATAAAAAGTTTAATTATTTTAATGTATTGTAAATTACAATAGAATTTATGATTTTTTGTTTTTATCATGATAAATTACTACGGCTGCAGTGAAAGAACAGAAGTCTAGAAAATAAAATGAATAATATAGAGAGGATTTGATTGAAGTGTACAAACATAAATATATACATACAGATTTACTATATAATATTTACATAAATTTACACATATTGCACCAACAAAACCGACACTATAAAATTTGCAAATGAGTATATATCATTTTTTCTTGACTTTTTGTATATATTGGAATGTGTTGTTTTTGGCTGACAAAAATAATTATAATTGTTCAGATATATATTTTGGCTCGTATTTAGAATGTATTTTCCGTCATTTTATCCTTGGTTTACATTTAACGAAAATAGAATGACTAAAAAGCGCGTTTCAAAAAATATGGGCTTATATCTTTCAAATTTCTTCAATTCTGAATGTCAATTGAGCACATCTTCCTTCTTTAATTTTTACTAATTGTAAGAATTCTAACAACATTTTCAAACCTCTTCTTCTACTGTTTTAAAATGTATATCAATTAGATGTTGGAGTGATCAGAACAGATAATAATAATCTGCCAAGGCTAACAATAAGTGTAGGGAAAAATTTACATGAATTTTTCAGGCCAAAAGTATAGATGACTTCTTTATGGCATATGACCAAATGTTGCGCTATAAAATAAAATTTCTAATACCATGTTTTACACATTTTATGAATCGTTTTATGATTCACTAGTATCATCGTGAAAAAAAGCAAAATAAATTATTTGTGGGTTCAGCAGCATTAATTTTTAATAAAATGCGAAAAAAAATATAATGCTTGAAATGTTTTTAAAACGGCAAATATTCATTGCTGTTTTGTAAAGTTATCATTTGCTTCGCCAAAGTTTATAGTATTTTGCAAATATAGAAATCCGCACTTGAAAATTATAAAAAATTGAGAAAATATTTAATTTTAAGAAGGAGTTAAAAGACACCGAATGTAAAGACAACAAATTAATTTACACATCCAAGTATAGATTAAGTAACAATTCTTAATGAATTAACGCAACTAAAAACAAACAATAGATCAAAGATATATTTAAAAGCTCTTTTGTAAATTAAATTAAGAATTTTGTAAGGGAGAGAGGGGGGCAAATAGTGACAATTTAAATTTCTTCTCTTTCCCGTATCTATTCTATCACCCACCATCAATACAAAGATAGTTCTCAAGTATCTATTTTTTTTTTTTTAACGGTGAAACTATAAAGCCAAATTTGACTAAAGCATAAGCTTAAAATTTTGTTTTCGTGAAAGCAAGGTTAAACCAGGATTTTGTTTTGATACTTTAAAGTACATTTTGTTGATTGATGAATCTTTGAACGATATTTAACCTATTCTGTATCGTACAGTATCTTCTTTCATGTATTTTGATATAATTCGTATACTTGGATATCAAATTGGTTTCTCTCGGTAAAATTTTAAAGAAAAAAATAGCTTTTAGAGCAAATAGTAACAAATGTAGAATTGTTCATAGAGAAGTTAGAGTTGTTTTGTTCATAGAAAGAGTGGACAATTAAATTCATTACTCAAAATTCTAATTAGTAAACAATTAAATTTTGATTAAATTGTTATATTGTTTTCTTATAAATTACGAATCTGTCTTGCATTTACGATATTTCGTTTTTATTATTCGTGATTTATTTTTTTTTCTACAGCCATTACTAACATATACGTACAATATAAAAGACCGTTTTATTTAAAACATCAATTGTTATCACTTGCCCCCTAAAATGTCACTATTTGCCCCATATTATGGACAAATAGTGACAAATATAGAATTGAATTTTTATGAAAATTTAGCCCTTAGGTAATCTCTAATTTTTTCTCTAAGTTTTTCTTAAATATAAGAAACCACTCTCCCTTACTCGAGAATAATGCTCAGAAGTTTTCACATTCAAGATTCTTACAAATCTACGTTTGAAGAAGCAAATGTTCTGGAATTTTAAATAGATACTCTGCCTTTATATTGTGTTAACGTTCTATACTCTGTTCACAGCAAGAACATACCGAAGTTTGCGTGTTACTCAGTACCGTATATGTAAATATGGCACGCTCGAGGCCCGTAATTATTGTTAAAAAATTAAACACATGAAATAATCTCTACATTTCAGTGGGATTAAATCAAAATCGTAATATGTATTTAAAATTACATAATTGTCTATGATTTACGAAATAGTTAAATACATAATACAAACATATTTTTATTAAAGATCGTTTTTATAATTAAATATTACAATAATAACAATAGGGGAGACCAGGGCAATTCAAAAAATGGAAATATCTTTTTATGGGTACATATTAAAAATTTATTTGAAATACTGTAAACGCGTCCTAATGTAACGATGCTGCTAACAGAGTTTCGTTGGCAACGGCGTCATATTGAAGTCGTAGTAGTGAAAAATGTGTTTTGCGACAGTCGAAGTAATTTCTGATAGTTAACATTTCTTCAAAATTTAAGTAAGATAAATAAGATTTTAAAAACTTTAAATGTATCGTGTGTTCAGTTGAATGTATTTGAAACATTTCGTGTTTACTTTTTGCTGTGTGATGTTTGCTTTTGTCGATCATACGCAATAATGCGCACAGTTAACATCGCTATTCAAAACACCAAACGTCGAACCGTCATTCAGACGATTTTTTTCTTTCATATTCGCGTTTTATGTATCAAAATATACAATTTAATACTCAACAGATGTAATCACACGAAATACGAATAGTCCTCGACTTGTTCCGAAAACGGTAAAGCAATAAAATTCTCTATTGTACGTTTGCATTTTTTTATTGTATGTGGTATTTCTTCATAATACTATATATCCTTTTCTGAATAAAACAAAGTCTTAACAATAACTTTTTTTACATTTTTTAATTTTAAAACAAATTTCAGAATATTCCCGAACTAGCTTCGAATTACCCCGGGCTCGGGGCTATTCGAAATATTTAGCATTGGTCGACATTTTTATAAGTACTTCCAAGCAAGTACATTTCCGTATTCTATCTATAACGGCATTGTGAAGGGGAAGGTTCAACCTTTCAAACAACTTTTTTTTTTTTAATATATATAGTATATATATAATGAATATAAGACTCAGGAGATGCGCAAAAGAAAAAAAGTCTTCCGAATAGCCCTAGTCTCCCCTATACAAAACAATAAAGTAAAAAATAAAATTTTATAAACAAATTACTAAATACTAAAAAACGTAACATGACAAGAAATAATTCTTATTTTACAAAACCTTATCATAAGAGTTATTATAAAATAATAACAAAAAAAAACTAAAAATTGTTATAATAAAAAGTAATATATCGAATTGATATACAAAGAAAAATTATAATACATTAAAAAATACATTAAAAATGCTGTATTAGTTTTTGTCAAAAGTTCATCAAATAAACACAAATAAGAATAGTCGATTCATTCAATGCCTTTTACAAATTTAATTTATTTTGTTATTCTGTAATACGTAGCATCTCAAAAATTAACATCCAAGTCGATGCTCTTATTACCTGCAGTAAAGAAACGAGTACAAGAACCTGAGCGGGAGGTGATCTCCTTCTGTAAGGGAATATACGCGGGATATACGAATTTTCGTTAGCGC
This sequence comes from Solenopsis invicta, assembly GCF_016802725.1. NCBI lineage: Eukaryota > Metazoa > Arthropoda > Insecta > Hymenoptera > Formicidae > Solenopsis > Solenopsis invicta. The sequence continues at coordinate 96,513 of NC_052676.1, forward strand.
TGGGTACGTTCTTGCAGTGAACCAAGTACATATGTTTACATACGATCTTGTATCAATTTCATACATACTCTTACTTATGGTTATCGCGCAAAGTTAAGATAGATCGGAGATTATTAATTCTGAACTTTACTAACTGTTATATTGATTCGCTTTTTGCTTTTTTTATATATTAAAAAAAGTGATAGTCGAGCAAAAATCTATTTTTCTTATAATTTGATATAAATCCATTAGCCGAAAGTATTTCAAAATACTACTATCTTTCGTCACGTGGACGTATCTTGGCTCGTAAGGCGGAATCTATATCACAATTCGCTTCTTATTCTCTCTCGTTTAATAGTTGATACATGTACAGCACTCCGAGATTCATAACTTCGTTTTTCTACTTTCTCCTCTGTTTCTAATAATCTAATAACGTTATAGTACTTAAAAAACTTTCGTTTAATTAGATGCGCCTTCTTTCGATCTTTGCTAAGATCATCAATAGAGCCTAAAATAAAATGAATGTCTTTGATATGCTCTAATTTGAGTAGAATAATTTTACGTTTATTACGCGCAATTTTTTTATCGAGAAAAGCTAAGTGCCGCCTTAACTTTCTATAATCTTGCAAAAGTTGCTCAATAATATCTAAGCACAGCCTTCGAATTCTAGTGATACACTTATCCGGCGCTTCACCAGTTCCCACCTGACAGATATTGGTTAGAGCTTCGACATGGGAATCACCATCCAAGTTCGCCAGTACAAAGTTCAGTAAATTTGGAATGGTAATAGGAACGGAAAATGGAAACACAGTACTGTCCTCTTTTCTAAAAAAATTGTCACAAAAAGAGTTATTAATAGTAAAATAATATATTTTGAAACTAAAATAAATATTCCATGTAAATCAAAGTTCATTATTCATTAATAATAATATTAACAATAAAAAAACCAATAAAAGATGTTTTCATATAAAGCATGTTGAGAAAAGTAACATACTTAAACTTAATAATCAAGAAATCACAGTTTACGCACCTTTTTGCAGGAAAGAATAAGATGGATGGAAAACGATTCATGCTGTATTCCCAAGGTAAATCATTGTTATCTCCATCAACTCTTGCAAAAGTTAGGTGATTCATGTTGGATAAATAATATGCCACTGTTAAGTATACATACGATATAGCGCTACAAAATCCACAGTAAGGGGAATGATACATTATAACAACATCCTAAAAAAAGTTTAATTTTATTTTAATCTATCATATAAGCAATACAAAACAACAATTGGCAAGAAAATTATAGCACTCGATATACTTTCGTTTTAATACATTTCTATTTTGTAAACAAATTTACAAAACATTTTATATGTTCACATGTTAATTTTGATTATTTAAGAATACTTTTATTTTTTTTATATTTTTAATAGTTTGCATTTTGAGAATAAAAGAAAGTAAAAATGAGAGTGAGAGTGGGAATAGAAATAATAGTAAAAATGGAAGTTAAAGTGCAAGTGAAAGTAAAAACAACAGTGGAAGTAAAAATAACAGTGAAAGTAAAAACGAAAGTGAGAGTAGGGATAAGACTGAGCGAATGAATGAGTAAGAGTGAAATTAAAAATAAAAATAGGAATGGAAATAAGAACAAGAGTGGGAAGAGTGAAAGTAGAAATAAATATGTAAATGGGTGGATGTGTGAATGAGTAGTTGAATAGATGAGTGAATGAGTGAGTGAGTAAGTGAGTAGGTGGGTGAGTAAGTGAATATATGAATGGAGAAGAGAGTGAGCACATGACGAATAAGAATATTATCAATTTTTGCTTCAGATTATTTGTACAATCTTAAAAGCATCAGTAAAAGAGTATTTTTTTTATACATCCAGATTTATAAATAATCATCTCTTCTAATGTTTGAAAACAACTTTTTTTAATATTCAAATATCGAAAAATAAATGTATCAAGTTTTAAGTAGCTTTTATATGTATTTTTTTTTTATATATAAAAATGGTAAAAATGCGAGATATCCTTTTTCGAATCTATGTATATTATACAGGTTGTTTCAGAAATAGATTGCCAAACTTCAAGAACATGTTCTACTTATTGAAGATAAAAATTATGTGAATTAGAAAATTCTTCCTTTCAAAGCTATAAAATATTTTTTACGGTAAAACTTCTTAATAATAATATCCAATAGAATAACAAATAAGGTCAAATTGTTTCTCCCGATTTAAACCGATTTAATTTTTTAAATGTTCTAATCAAAATCTATTATAAAGTTTTTATAATTTAAGGCTTCTGTCTACTCGCTACGGCAATATTGAAGTCCTGACGTCATAAGCATAAAATGACACGTAATTTTGTCCGACGTGCCATTTGTAAATAAAGACAATTTGGATAAAACAGAACAAAATCTTATGAAAATCCATAGTTTTCAAAGATAACCAAGAAATTCCTTGAAAATTCCAGGTTTTCCTGATTCTTCCCAGTAAATATCTCAAAAATGCTTAACAGTCAGTTCCGCCGACAGCAGTCTCGTAAACTTTGACGATTAGCGGCATGGACCACTGATTCCTCGAAAAAAATTAGTAACAATAACACTTCGTAAAGATAACACATCAAATTGCCCTTGTATGTACTTAATCATGTTTCGAAGTTTGTATTTTCGGTATATTGAATCCGAATATATTATGGACAGATCGTCATATAATATTTAGCTTTTCAACAAATATTCTACGGACAGAATTACAAGGAATACGGTGACGCCAGCCAAACTTATGGCCCTACAATGCTTCGTCGATACCAGGAATCTCGGTATGATCTTATGCTAGAAACGGCCAGAGGACCTTACTAGGGACAATGACATATCGCTGTACATACACACATGTACATGCGTACATTATAATACATCTCGTGCACATGTACATTATGTATATGTATAATAAACCATATAATATACAGAATTTAATTCTAATAATTTTTGCATTCCGAAGAATACTTCCATTCTAGCGACATACTTTCGCCCACAAACTTATTTCTGAATATATTGTACAATTTATTGTACAAAATTCTTATGCAAACATTGTTGCAATAACCATACCTTAGATGGATCCAAAACAGTGTCCAAAAATGTTTTTGTTGTTAGTTCTGGCACACGAATCTTCGATCGTGAATCTGTATTACTGCCATTGCCTTCATCAAGCAATTTGTTTATTCTGTAACCTTTCGAATTATCTGAACGCAATGTTCGTTGCAACAAACCTTGCGTATAATTATTTATGAAATTGACGAGAGTGTACTCGCTGAATTCATGATGCATGACATATTGACTCTCCAACTGTAATACAAAGGAAAAAATTATGAGATTATAGAAGGAAAAAACATAATTTACAAAATAAATTTTTTTTTAATTTACAAAGACCAAATCGGTCAGTTTTGAATAATAAAACTTTGCGAGATAATAAACGTACTACTCTATTATTAAAACATAACATCGTCAAAACTTACTGCAGCATCCAAGATGATAACAGTGGTTTTATTTTTCCGTTTCGATATATCAATCCCAAGATGTTCTGCAAAATGGAAATAATGCAAACTGTCAATGGCTATCAATGCTAATGTCTTGTTGGTTTTACAGACTGATTCTTTTAAGCTGATATTAAACTGTCTTGGAGAATCTCGTGGAAATAATGAAGGATGATAATCATTCCCAGCCAACCATTTTTTGCATTCTTCCTTTAAAATATCTCTCCTCACCGTGCTTGCGGATCGTGAATCATTTTCTTCCTTCAATAATGATGATTTATATTCTACACCTGCATGCAGCCTTAAAACAATAGTTTCTTTTTTTGACCAAGAAGCTTCAAATAACAAATACTTGCATTTACAATATGTATAAACCATATATTACCCTTTTAAATTTGGCTCTTTCTTTAATTTTATTGACATATAATTCTTGTTATAATTATATATCTGTTTCTCATATTCTCTGATGATAGGAATTGTGAATACATCTGTATCTTTGCAGACATCAATTTTTTTAGAAATGTCTGTACAAATTTTCTTATCTAACGGATTCATCATCTTCGTCTTGTATAAACATTTATTCATTGCAACGTTCGCACAGCAACTATTGTTGAGCCATTGCTGAATCGATATGCTAGCAACTGATTCCGTTATTTGCCGAGTATAGGTCTTATTTTTATTTAAATCAGCGCACTCTTGATTCTTAGAAAGGTGTCGAATCACCGCTGTACGTCGTTTTGCTTCTAAACGTGCGACTATATCCTTCACTACCATACTATCTGCGCAGTTGTAATATTGCAATCCAATCTCCCTTATCTGAACAATATTTCAATATGAGTCAATTATTTGCTATAAATAAATATACCTTCTGTAAGAATATTCATTATACTTGGATTGTTCCAATATACAGTACTGAAAATCTATAGTTCACGTTACATATACTATTTTCAGTGTATGACAATGTATACCGTATACACGACCTCAACGTATGAAAGTTTATTACAATGTTCTTTTCACAATTTATATAAAAAAAGAATCTTATTGATTCTTACAAATATCGACTCAGATGTCACATAAAAAGATGTTATATAGATTATATTGCAATTCTTTTATTAGTATAACAAACGTTTAAATTATAAAATATCCTAACTTTTCCCAACAATGGTAACAAACATGAAAACGTTTATTGCATCTTAAAAGATATTCATTGAATACAGGGATGTCAGACTACGGCATATGTTTGTCTTCTTTTGTTAGTCGACATTACTCGAAGTGTGAGCGCGTACATTACACGGTACACTTGAGTGCGGCATACGACCGTGCTACTGGAATCCGTAGTCTGATATCCTTGGTTGAAAATAAATAAAAAAAAATTTGGCAGCAATAGTGTCATTAAATGTAACATGCTATTCTGAAAAAATAAACATTTCCGATATCTTTCAACTTCAAAATTTTCAGTTTCAAGCAGTACCATAAAATATTCTGAATGCTTTTCATTTAGCTATACAAATCGATACAAACGTCGTTCTATTTTTGTTACTCATAAAAAAATAAATAAACTGTAGTAGTGTCACTAAACGAAAACCTTTATGAACCAAGAAAGGGGGGAGGAGGTGATGATAATACTATTAATTTCTTCACTCATTTTCATCAAATGCCTGTACCTTAATGATGTCCAGGATTTATAGTTTTAGGCTTGAAATTGAATTTGTATCATGTTCATGCTTATTATCGTTCCTATTATGTTTCCAATTTCATAACTGTTTTCTCATAGCAATAATTCTCATGGCGTAATAAAAAATTACAAATCCTGAACAGAATTGTTATATTTTTTAAAATACGTTGAATATTTTTATATCACCTTCCATATTCAAAAAGATATTAGAAAAATTTACAACTTGCTTCTTGTAGATATTAATTAAATTGTTGCCAAAAAGAAGATAAAAAGATAAATGTTACAAAATGATAACGCACCAGATTATAAATATAATTTTCTGTATGAAGGGGATTTCGTGGCGTAAAGAGAAATAAAACTGGTCCTTCGCGGAGATAGGGGGCGAGAGTGAGCGCCTTAATTCCAGGAGGTTGTAACCAAAGAGACGGTTGATGAACGGAACTGCTGATCCAATTCAAGATGTTCTCGGAGGTCCACTCATTGCCTTCTGGATAACTCTAAGTGTTTTTAAAACTGATATATTATGTAAGATAGAGAGTATAAAAATTCGCACGTCGCGTACTTACTAAAGATTCATTCCACATGAGCAAGCTTGCTGATGGAAACTTGTAGACTCCGTAATGCAATTTGCTGGATAATGCGCTAGTCACTATAGCAAACACCAATTCTCTATTTGGATCTCTTTCTAATGACCGTATTGCGGCTTTATAAAACTCTCTGTATCCAGGAGTTCTATCTAATCGTGTAAAATTAAAATATCCAACGACTACTGCCTGTAAGTTAATAATATAATTATTAGAGCGCAAAAATTCGTGCATGTGTCGTACACGGAGAACAGCTGCGTGCGAATAAGGTAGCAACATATCTTGAAGACTCGACGCACGCCGAGATTATATTTGGAAAGATCGGATGCAGTCAGCGATAGCCGCAAATTCTGATAAAATGACGTTTTTAATTTATCTATTGGTAGGATCAAGATTACTGACGTAGTAACCGCGCAGAAATTCAAAAGAAGGTATTATTAATAAACTCGTATCTCTTTTATTTAAAAAAATTGGATATTAATTTTCAAACAATAATAAATAACGGAAATATAAAATACATTTACCCATTTTCTTAAACAAAGTTCCTAAAAATTTGCTAAAAAGTCAACTTAATGAAGTAAAAAACCCCATTAAGATAAACTAAGATTTAGAACAAGATGATTAATACTATAAATACTTCTATAAATAAAATTAACCTTTAAACACACAAGGGAATCGTCAGAGAGACCCCATATGAAGTTTCGAACGCTTACTGTGTGAAGACAAAATGAGATAGGAGGTTCAGACCAAGGGGTAAAACAAAGTTTGAAATCTCTTCCTTCAATTGATATGGTTGATCAACTTTATTAATCAACTAGAATTCGAACGGCACAGCAGCAAAGTTTTGTTAGAGTTTATGGGACTTCTATTGTGTGTGAGTAAAATTTATTTGTTAATAATCTTAAAAAACTCTGTAAAAAAAACTGTATAAAACACGTTCAAACAAGTCCGTTCGCGTATGTTATTCTGTCTAAAGTTATAATACTATATAGTACTGTGGAAAAGGGGGCTTGTGCGCAGGGTCCGAAATATATCATGAAACACATCATTTTTTAATTTTACGTATCTTGAGTTAATCAAAAATGCTGCATATTTACCTTGTTATATAATTATACTTTTTAATAGAAATAACAATTACATACTTTTTTTTGAAAGTATAACTCTTTAACTTTAAAACGTCGTATTGTAAAGTCCTTGAAAGTTTCTTGCAAAAGTATGATTTTTAAAAAAAGTGAATTTTTAGACACCCAAAAATACCTCATATTCTCCTTGTTACATAATTATACTTTTTAAAAGAAATGACAATTTTTTTTAAGTATAACTCTTTAGCTTTAAAACGCCGCATTTTAAAGTCTTTAAAAGTTTTTTGTTACAGGCATGACTTATAAAAAAAGTGGATTTAACAATTTTTCATTCCTGCTTAATGGTTTTTAAACTTTTATTTAAAAAAAAAATGTTAAATAATATTGATTGAAACCAATGTTACAGCTTCTCAAAGTTGAAAAAATCTCTTAGACCGAAAAATGTGTTTACGTATTTTACGAAATCGGTACGTTTAAGAGTTAAAACAATTAAAAACAACATTTACTTATTCCCTTCCTCTTAAATAGGAAAATTCTTAAAACTTCATTAACACAGCAAGAAAATAAATTTCTTTTTCAAAATTTATACTTACGTCATAAGCAACCAACAATTCCATTAGTTGTTCTTTATGTGTTATTCTAACAATAGGATTCATAAGTGCATCAAGAAAACGAATCATATAAGGTGCTGTACGAATTCCTCTGTAATTAATACCAGAATCTCTGGATGGATACAGCATTAACACTGGATAGCCATGGATTTTATTATACTGTGCTCTACACTCTGACTCGGGATGCCAACAATTAATGGCTGCGAAGAATACCTAAGAACATACATAGTTCTCAAATGCTTATGCATATATAAGGATAAATATTTTATCGGGGTTACCGTAGAAAAGAAAATTCCTTGACTTCTTCTTGTTTTCCAGATAACAATAGCACATACAATTAGATGATTCAAAACAGGATAAGTCTTGTTTTAGCTCGTCTAATTGTCTAATCTGCTATTGTTATCAGTTAGAACTTTACGAATTTTATATGAAATAATAGAAAGAGATAGAGAAGTGTTTATTTCATTATAAAGATTATACTTTCCTCTACTTGATAATCAAATTTTATTAAAAAATAATATAAAATTATATCATTACTCAATCATGTTTTCCTAAATCATGTTTTTAAGGCTTCTTGCGCCTTAGCCGAGAACTCCGCAGTGACGGTAGCGACGTACCGTCGCGAACAGAATTAAAACTAATAGGCGTGAAACGTGATAGATTGACGATGAAATGTTGTTGTGCATGTTTCCTTATTATGTGTTTTATTATGAAAATGTGACTCGTCTCGTATTTACCAAATTCATAAAACTGGACAGCAAGTAAAATGTCTTTGAATTTTATACAATAAAAGCATATTTTTCGCTCCTTTTAATAGCTATCCGTGTGTTTTCCTGTTTGAATAACTTCACTTTACGTGCTCTTTACAACCATTAGGAAGAAAAAGAATAGTCTTAAGATTCCTGATTCCTTGCCGCGGCCATATTGAATTCGTGACGCCAAAAAGAGAGAAATCACGTAAGTTTCCGCCGTGGCATTTGTAAATAAAGAGAATTTGGATAAAAGAGAATAAAGAAATCGCTTTAAGACACTTGTAAAAATGAATCTTGATTATCTTTTTATCCCCTGACAATCAAGTAGTCGTAAAAGGTACGTGAAATAAAGCCTATTTAGGCAAAAAAAAAGAACAAAAACATACGGTTAAGCTAAAGTTTCAGCCGCGGTATTTGTAAATAAAGACAATTTAGATAAAACAGAATAAAATCGCTTTAAAACACTTGTAAACATGAACCTTAATTCTCCCTTTTAAAGCCTATTCAGACAGGAAAAAAAAACACATGGACAATTGTTAAAAAGAGTGAAAAATATGCTTTTACGTATAAAATTCAAAAAACTTTACTTGCAGCCCAGTTTTACAAATTTAATAAATACAAGACAAGTCACATTTTCACAATGAAACATATAATAACAAAATGACATGCAAGATAAAATTTCATAGTCAACATGTCATGTTTCACGCCTATTAGTTCTAATTTTTTCCGCGATACTACGTCGCCATCGTCAACGCGGAATTCTCGTCTGAAGAATCAGAAGCGTTAAATAGGTGTTTACGATGTGATTGCACAGGATTTTCCAAGCAATAAAATGACTTTATAAGTTTTATAAATTTAAACAAAGATCTAGTAGTTGATATAGTCCAAATTTGGTTCAAACCATTTGAACAAAATGGTAGCTACTGAAAGACAACATAATAGTTTTTCACTATAAATTTTTAGCTGCGACAAAGAATTAAACATCATAAAAGAATCCTATATCAAACACTAGTTTTTAATAAATATATAAGATTCGATGGAGCTCGCTTCAAAATATATTGGTCACGCATTTTGAAAATATTTAAATAGCGACGTCATTACATATAATTTTTCAACAAAATTTAAACATCAAATAACGATAAGTATGATTTCTACAATAAACGTAATTTCTCTATCTTTTTACGCTCAAAAACTAATTGATTGTTGGTTACTTTTATTACTGCTTAAAATTGTTATATATCTCGGCTCTAAAAATAGAAAAATTATTTGTAAAGTATACAAGTTCTAAATGTATTGACTATAAAGAAACGTTAGATATAATTTTTAAAAGTCGTAAATACTCTTTAGAACAAGAGTATTTAAGAAAATTGTGAGTAAAGCTCAAATTCAAAATTTTTATATCTGTCCAGACTTTTCCAGATTTTCCTTGATCGATTTAAATTTCCATGACTTTTTCCGATTTTCCAGGTCTATAGCAACCCTACAGGACGGAATCCGATAGCGCACGGTGCGATAGCCCACCAACCAATCATTATCTAATCCAACCAATAGAAAAACTCTAGGCATCGGCCGCTGTGAGTGGTGGTGTGCTATCGGAATCCGCCCGACCCTACATTAGGATCCTGGCTCATTATTTTGTACCTGTGGATGATAAAATTGAGCGACAATTTCAAATTCGTGTCGAAGCGCCTGACTTTCCGCATCCCACGGTGCATAATACATAACAAAGCTGAAATCTGCTTGCGTTATCCTTTCGATCATTGCATCCAGATGACCCTTATAGAAGTCCAATATCACAGAGTTTTGATCGAAAAAAGGTTTTGCTGTGGGAGGTCTGGAGAGTTTGGGTGGTCTACAAAATCCATTTACGCATATATTAGCACGCATATTTTTGACAAAGTAACAAAGATAGTCTATGTGCATGTGTGCATATGGAGCATTCCACCATAAAAGGAATCCACCTAAAAATAAACTGTTTGGGATTTTTTAAATGATAATAAAAACATTAATGGACATATTGTATAAGGTTGATGATAAAAAAAATAAAGTATTATATGTATTAAAATTATAAGTATTAAAAATAAGTATATGCCTTGCATTAAAGATATTAAAAGCTATGGTTTAAATTTAAAAAAAAATTTTTTTTCTCTTTTTTTAACATTTGTAGCTAAAATTAAAACATTTTTAAAGACATGATTTTTTTAGGATTTTTCCCATACTTTCAGATAAAAATGTTAATTTTAGTGAGAAAAAGTTAATAGTATTAAAAAAATTAATTTTCTAGTTTTAAATAAAGAAATAAATAATTCTTTAATAAGATACAATCCATTTTTTTAAATTTAAAAAAATTGTCAAAAATACTCCAATACATGTAGAATGTAGTACCATAAAGCAAATTTTGGGATTGCAATGGGATCCTCTCAAAAACGAATATTTTTCCAATACAAAATTATAATTTCAGCCAAAAGATATCAATTTGTATTGGTCAATTATTTAAACTACGTAAATAATATATTTTTGATAAATAACTATAAAATAAAAAATAGTTGTGAAGTCTTTACATTTTATTATTATTATCTTTATTGAAGTGCATATGAAATACAGTAGCAGAGACATGACAAATTTGGAAAAGAGAATTTATAGGCACATCAAATGGCGAGGCGAGGTATCAGCAAAACTGCTGCATAAATACCTGAGCCCTTAAGAGGATGCTAAAGTAACAGAAGAACTTCCTCGACGTCGGTCCTACAGATCACTGTAGATTATTTTTCGAGCAAGACCAGGCTATTGCTCTTTGTCCATTGCATAGATCTGTCTTTGTTTTTTGATTATTTCGCCATCTGCGAAAAGTCCTATCAACTACTGTTGGGCTCCATATTGCTCTGTTTATGACAGTTCAGCTTCGCTGAGCGAAATATGCGCGTGGTAAAAGCACATTAGCGTATCTTTTTTGTTAGGCGTTCAATCGTAATTTTGCAAGGTCAGTGTTATTCGTGCATGTTTTCTGAAGGGTGCTCTACTATCATTTTGTACGCACGAGCTACACAACTTCTGTATTAAGGTAAAGTTAACCTCAGGTGACGGCTATACGAGTGAATTTTTAATGATTTATTAAATTTTTGTTCGATTTTCTTATAAAATTGACCTGAGCACCCTTTCTTTTTACGCGTATTTCAATTCTAAAAACAGTTTTTGTGATTCTGTAAAGCCAATCCAAAGATATTTAATGCACTGTAAATGTCGGTAATTCGTGGTACTTTAGCATCCTCTTAAGAGACTAAAAAACATCTAAAGAACTATAATTTCTTAAATTACTATAAAAGTATAAAACACAATTCAAAGAATATAAAGTAATATAAAAGTACAAAACACAATTCAAAGAGCACAAAATGCGAAGATTGTATAGAATAGATTGTTCAAATTTCTTAAGGTTTGTTTGTGTCACACGTTGCAACTTTCTCCAACATGCTCCAATACATTTGCAGCAAATGCAAAAGTTAGAGCATGTTAGAATATGTCGGAACATGCAACGTGGACAAACGTCTAGTCACCACTACCATCACAATTTTATATGTTTTTCTTGTAAAGTTGTGTTTTTTTTAAATAAAACTTGTATAATTCTGTCATATATTTTACTCCTAAAACACTGGCACAGTTGACCGTTAAAATCTAGAATATATGTGTGCGTGTATGTATTTTTATGCATATACATATATATATATATATTTATTTATTTATATTTAAACATTTAGAATCTAAAAACACATACATATATATAACCTAAAACTTACGAGTTATGCAGAGCAGCCATAGCGGTAAAAGTGATGACAAAAAGGAAACAGATAATTTCGTAAGAAAACATTTTAGCGGCCAGCCGTTCTTCAATCGCTAGTCTGTCTTTGGCCATATCGTTACTCGACTTGGTCGTAGATGTTGACGTAACTTGGCGCGGTAGGTTATCGGCATTTCTCGGCGAGTTGGTCTCGCGTTCCTCGCTGGACACTCGCCCGGCCATCGCCTGTCGTCATTGATATTCACCGCATCGCTGTTACTCTCTTGCTTTGAACTCCTTTCTTCTTTCCCCCTCCCCCCACTGTTTTTCAAAAATTATTCTTATCTTTCAATTACAAGGGTTATAAACTTGCACCTGTCCGCTCAACCTTCCCTTAGTCACAAGCATGATGGAAGTAACTCACAAGTCACACAAGTCATCACAAGTCACGAGTTCCGCCGTCCGCAAACTTCCGCGGGCGCGGGCATGGGACATATCAGAGGTGCGTTCAGAATGTCGCGACACAACACGACAGTCTGCGATGCGTTCGTCAACGCGATGGTTGGTCCACGAGCGTCGCGGAAAGGTGCCTTTACATGGGAGCATCGAGCGTCAAGACATGCGCAGTAAGAGGCATAGACATATCTAGGTATATCCATGATGTAAACTGTAAGTATGTAGAAAGGCTGTGTTCCGTTTTTACTGGCAGTACTGAAAATTTATAGTTCACGTCACATATACTATACATTTTCAGTACTGGCAGTTAATATCGGAACACAGCCAAAGATAACGACTTCTCAGTATGAAAAATTTCCCCATGGACAGAATCAAAGTCCTTGGGTGTAAGAAGAAAGGTGAAACAAGTAACCAGATGCGCAGTAGACCATACTCTAGACCAATCAGAAGTGGGTCCAAATTTTAAGATTCAATATGGCTACGGCTCCGGTACTGAGACGTATTTATACTTGTATTTATACGTGAATTGGAAATAATCGGTGAATCGGAGAAATTCAAAGCTACTAAAAAAGGAAGAACGTGAAGGTAAAGTTGAGACTTTGTACATTAATGAAAATTGTGATAATTGTTATTTCAAATTTTTTAAACTTGAGGCTTGTTTTCTATTCCTGCACTAGACTGCACTGGAACGTTCCTTCTTGCTTTCGCTAACTTTGAAACATCTATCTATTTCATTTTAAGTGTACACTTATTTAGAGAGTTCAGGAACAGAAAACAAACGGTTGGATTAGAAGAAATTTGGAAAATTATAAGAATGAGCTTATGTCTATGGCTAAATTGTTGTATTTCATGTTTATAACAACAGTGTTTATTAAAACAGTAATTTGTGTTAAAGATAACAAATTTCAAGTATTTTTACATTTTTATATTTATTTTTTTTAACAACATCTACAATTTAAGTACGTGTGACTACATATAATTGCGCGGATATATTTGGACCCAAATTTCATTGGTTCACCACATCGAGCCACGCCTCTTACCGCGCATCGAGCCGCCGACAATGCGCGTTGTTTCACCTTGTTTCTTACATCATGGGTATATCTAGACTATGCCAATGCGACGTAGGATAACAGTGCTGCCGGCGTGCGGCAAATAGAGGAGCTATGTCCTTTCGTTCGCGCTTTGTTGGTTGGTTCGCTACGCGTCAGCACGCGTCAGTTCGTCCCGAACTGTCGGGTAGGTGTGTTGGTTTGGTAGGAGTTCCGTTACCGCGTTCAAGTTCTCGCACATAGTTTGATCCAATAGTTTTCTTTCCCCCGCAAGTACACGCTTCGGAGAAGTGTGTCAGTGCTTTTATCTGTGCCAATTTGTGGATTTGGATATGCCCGCAGACACGGATTATACCTCCGGATCTAACATGGTGAGTGTTGATGCGGTGTCGATGGTCTCTCAAAGTGGCGATGTAACCAGCGCCGCGACGCGCCCCGAAATTTTCAGGTTTACGCGACGCTGCTCATGGATAATGGAGGAATGTTTTGTCCGTGAATCTCCCTTTTGATCGAGATGCGAAGCATTAAGTATGTCGCATAATCAAGATTTTCATATAATGTTTGAAACAAATTAAAAAATTTTTCTCATTATCACAAGAAAACTAGAATAATAAAATATAATAGTAGGAACAAGAAGAATACATTTATATTGATTATACCTTCTATATTCTATTATAAATAGAGAGGTGACGTATTTTTGCTTGAAAAAATTGTTTTGGTTTTCCTACAGAAAATTTTATATAAATACAGACAGAATATAAATTCTTTTTTATTATGTATGTAGTTCTAAAACAATTCAGTAAAAGAAATCCATAATTAAGTACATATGTAATTATAATATATAACCATAACTATGTTTTCTTTCTCTGTATGATTTGTTTTACATATAGAAAAAACTTTTTTACAAAAAGTACAGCTGTTTTTTTTATAAGAAATTGTGTTTATATACGACTATACATAATTATACAATATTATATAATTATTTTACACACATATAATTTATAAAGTATAAAATATAAAGGCCCACCTTTATATTTTGGATTCAAATTATGAGAAACCTCGAAATACCGATATTTTGAGTGATTTCTCTACTTATCTTTCAATCCCCTTAAAAGAGTATCCTCTTGAAATGATCAAACATGTAATACAAGAGATAGAAACGGACTGTGTAGACATCCTATATATTACAGTTTTATTTTCTAAAAGTTACTTAAAAAAACAATGGATCATATTTTCAACCCACTTTAATCATTAAAAACGTCATTATACAAACAGTAAAAAAACTATACAACAGTGAACTGTACAAAACATATGGTTTACTAGATGCATAAAAGTATTGTTATCGATAAAAGTGAGTTGAGAATATAGACCAATGTGAAAATTATTCTTCTAATTATATTTTTTTATTTTTGTGTTATTTTCCCATCTTTTTCTATCAATAAATAAGTCATGTTGTTTATTTATTACGTATACATTCACATGATAAAAATATCTAAGAAATTTTATTTAAATGTTATGTAATAATATAGTCTCATTGCTTCTTCTTTACTAGTTTGCTATTTTCTTAACTCTAATCTTGAATACGTAAGTCTATGGCGTCCAATACAAAATATCTGCTCGTAATTAGACAATTGGCGAATCAACTTGTTTGGTTGTCCTTCAAAAAAAGCGACGAAGAGGATTTGAGAGCTATTACAAGATAACGCTAAATGCCAAATATCTAAATTCTCACATGGATGTGTTAGATCAACATGTGATTTTTTTTCTATAAATATTAATTTTGATAATTATTTATGAAAAATGTTTTGGTTAAAATATAATATTTTCTTAAAACATTTCCTGATAAAAAGGCCCAGCACCACGTTATAAAGCATTTCATTACGAGTATATTAAAAAGAAAGAATTAAAATCGGTTGAGAATTGTCGCTCGAAAAGTGAGCCTTACAGTACAAAATATTTTTAAAATATTTTTAATAAAGATTTAAATACTTTTAAAATATTTTGGAATCTTTCATGCATATATGCTGAAGTATATTTAATAATATTTGTAAAAATATTTCACAAAATACTTTTAAAATATTTTTATGTTCGCTAGATTCTGTCAAAAAATATTTTCAAAAATATTATATTTTAGTGAAACATTTAAAATTATCTTTTTTTCAATTCGAAGTTCAATTGTGTGTTTTCAAAAAATATTCTTGTTAAGACAAAAGTGAAAAATCACATAATGCTACACCTTTTATTTCAATCTGAAATTTTTTACTTATGAGATACACAACTCCCATCTAACAGCAATGCCGTGTGCTGCTCGAAAATCTAAATTATTTTAATTAATATTTTTTGGATGGTGAAAATAAATTTTTGAAAAATTTCTAATATATTTTTAAAATGTTTACTACTTTCGTGTTTTAAAACCTTTTCAAAATATTGTTAAAATTTTTTGAAAATATTTCTAGCACGTTTTTAAAATATTTCTCATATTTTTTGATAGTGTAAAAAATGTTTTTGAAAAATTTCTAACATATTTTTAAAATGTTTTTAAAAATGTTACCAGCGTCACGTTTAAAAATCTTTTTAAAATATTTCTCGTAATATTTTCAAAAAATATTTTTTTTTAAAGATTTTATAATATTTTGGCTGTGCGGATTTTACCCACTGTGTGGAAAGAAGCGCTTTAGCTCGTGAGCCAGGTTTTAAACAGATTTCTAGCAATATCTAGTAAAAGATTTTATGCACCTCGTAATAGTACATAAAATCTTTTCCATATTGCTATCTACTATAGTCTAAGTTTAATACTTTGGAATACGATTGTAGGCCAGATCTAGGTCATGGGCCGTCCATTTGGCATCTGTAACTTACATGTATAATAAGTTAGCGCAACAAAGTGAGTACAATAAAAACTATTTTTTTTATTTGTTACTCATTTGCTACTAAAAAGTTACCAAATAAAAAAATTTGTTGCTTTTAATGATTGATTTTTTAAAAATATTACCTTAAAAGGAAATTAAATTATCGGGATAGTATGACAAAAAACAATTGAATATAAAAGTAACATTAGATTTGTTGCTAGTTTGTTGCTAATTTGTTACTCGTGAAATATACTATATATACTACTGATTTTATTATTCATGAAATAAGTATACACAACAGCGAAAAACTCAGCAGATAGATAAAGAGTAAATTATTAGAAAATAATTTTTTGCTCGCATGATTATAACATAGTACCAAAATCATTCTCTGACATACTATCGAGATATATATCATGATCTAAATTTTTTGCTAATGACATAATGTTAAAAATAATTTATTTTGGAAAACGCACGCGTCGAGCTCTAGAATCCGTTACATTATTGTCGAAGTATTTGTTACTCTTATAATTAAGGAGTTGGGCGGAATAAAAGCCTAATTACAAAATCTTGATTTTGAGAAATATCAAAATAACTTGCTTCTTTTTTATTACACAACAAATGGTAATAGTATAAAATGTATAACAGTATTAAAAGTAACTTTAAAAAGTAATATATTATAATTATTTATTCTGACTAATATTAAAAGTTATTTGCAAACAAGGAAATGCATTTAGTTTTCCGAATATTGATAGTAGTATTGTGACAATAAGAAGGAAAAAAGATTTCTATGAATTAGACATCGAAATGTCATTTCTTCTAATTGCATTTGCAGATTTAAAAATCCTTCTCCACAATTTTGAATTTATTCGACAAATTGGCAAATTGTTTATTAGTTAAACTTCTTCACGTTTCGACTTAAGGTCCTTTTCAAGTGAGTCGGTTAAACATGGTATTTGAATCGTTTGTTCGGGAAACACGACCATTCATGAGTTTCTTAACAAAACAAATGATTCAAAATAATATCATTTAACCGATTCAGTTGAAAAAAAATCTAAACCTTAAATTGAAATGTTGTGAACAAGTTTAACCAATAAACGATTTGTCAGTTTGTCGACTAAATTTGGAATTCTTTATTATTTACTTTGCTAATATGTTTCTAAAAATATTTTTGTATCGATTTTATGCGAACAACAAATTTTTTGACGATCGTCCAATGTATTTTAGCTCTACACATATATTCCTTAAACAGATAATTTTTAACGTTATATTGTTAGGAACAAATTCCGATTGTAGTATATTTTGTATGTAGTCCAAGAAAATTATTATTAACAAAAAATATAGCAAATCTGTGAAAAAAATTAACAACTAGCTGAATTTTTGCATGGGCCTTTATTTTGTTATTCTAAACGTTGTCGCAAAAGTCTCTATCGATATGATTCTTACTTAAAATTTTATAAAGGGTCAAAAATAAAATAAAATATATTTTTGCAAATATCTAGAATTCTATTGTTTCTACGGTAAAAATAGTTATTATGATTAAAATAACGAATACAGCATTACCGGTCGAAAGCAGCAATTTTTAGTGCTCAACTTTTTTAAATGAATTCATAAACAAATTTACTAAAAATAGACCGTAACGGTCCTAGCAAGATCTTCGTGCTGAAATAATGTCCTTTTACATGTTTCAATTCATTTTGAACTAAAACATAATTAAAATGCAAATTAATTTAATAACAGTAATGTTAACTTGCATCTCTAAAATCTCCTCACCCCCTCCCCCAAGAAAGTGAAAAATTTGTTGTGACCGTTACGGCCTGTTCTTAATCAATTTGTTCGTATTACATAAACGGTCGTATATCTAGGAATTTATAAGTATTTACAAGATTTCCCCAAACGCCGGAATTTTGCCGGGCTTGAAATACAGATTTTTAAAGAAGAATCTCGAATGTAATATTACCAAATTAAATTGCTAATGAATTTATTTTTTCGATGCTTACATGCACCTCTACTATTTCCTCTAAATCCGAGGAACTGTTAAGAAATTATTACAAAACATTTTTTTCCTTCTTTATTTTTTAACATTTTTTTCTATTTTAAGTTTATTGGGGTATCAAATTGATATAATAAATTCTTAACAAAAATTTATTACTTTAGACTGACTGGACAAAACTATACGCAAGAATATTTATTAAATGATGCATTTATGTCTGTTAAGTTAGCACCCCCACCACAAAAAATCGAAACGCCACCTGTGCCAAAATTAAGTGCTTTTTATGTGCTAATTATGTACCCAATTTGAAATTTTTGTGCTCGAGCAGTTTAGCAGGAAAATGAGATTGAAGGTGGGGGTGCCAGCTTAACGTTGAGCCAGCACCCACTCATATAAATAATTAATAAAATAAAAAAATAAATACACTATAATTAAGTGCTTTTTATGTGCTTTTCAACGATATATAAATAAATGTTCGTACTCAATCTCTTCGACCAGAAAATCGCCCAGAAAGTACAAATACACATTAATGGAACACTCGATGGAACAAGAGTAAAGTACCAGAAAGAAAGCAATTCTGAAATTGAGCACAAAAATCTTGTCTTGCATATTTCGAAAGCACATAAATAGGACAATATTTTAAGCCTACAATCAATTTCAGAATTGCTTTCTTTCTGGTAGTTTACTCTTGTATTTGAACAGTGGGGTGCTCACTTCAGGGTCGGTTTTTCGATCAAGGAATTGAGCACAAAAATCCTGTTTTGCATATTTCGAAAGCACATAAATAGGAGAATATTTTAAGCTTACAATCAATTTCAGAATTGCTTTCTTTCTGGTAGTTTACTCTTGTAGCTGAACTGTGGGGTGCTCACTTCAGGGTCGGTTTTTCGATCAAGGGGTTGAGCACAAAAATCCTGTCTTGCATATTTCGAAAGCATATAAGTAGGAGAATATTTTAAGCCTACAATCAATTTCAGAATTGCTTTCTTTCTGATAGTTTACTCTTGTAGCTGAACAGTGGGGTGCTCACTTCAGTGTCGGTTTTTCGATCAAGGGATTGAACACAAAAATCCTGTCTTGCATATTTTGAAAGCATATAAATAGGAGAATATTTTAAGCCTACAATCAATTTCAGAATTGCTTTCTTTCTGTTAGTTTACTTTTGTAGCTGAACGGTGGGGTGCTCACTTCAGGGTCGGTTTTTTGATCAAGGGGTTGAGGACAAAAATCCTGTCTTGCATATTTTGAAAGCATATAAATAGGAGAATATTTTAAGCCTACAATCAATTTCAGAATTGCTTTCTTTCTGTTAGTTTACTTTTGTAGCTGAACGGTGGGGTGCTCACTTCAGGGTCGGTTTTTCGATCAAGGGGTTGAGGACAAAAATCCTGTCTTGCATATTTTGAAAGCATATAAATAGGAGAATATTTTAAGCCTACAATCAATTTCAGAATTGCTTTCTTTCTGGTAGTTTACTCTTGTAGCTGAACTGTGGGGTGCTCACTTCAGGATCGGTTTTTCGATCAAGGGGTTGAGCACAAAAATTCTGTCTTGCATATTTCGAAAGCACATAAATAGGAGAATATTTTGAGCCTACAATCAATTTCAGAATTGCTTTCTTCCTGGTAGTTTACTCTTGTAGTTGAACAGTGGGGTGCTCACTTCAGGGTCGGTTTTTCGATCAAGGGGTTGAGCACAAAAATTCTGTCTTGCATATTTCGAAAGCACATAAATAGGAGAATATTTTAAGCCTACAATCAATTTCAGAATTGCTTTCTTTCTGGTAGTTTACTCTTGTAGTTGAACAGTGGGGTGCTCACTTCAGGGTCGGTTTTTTGATCAAGGGGTTGAGCACAAAAATCCTGTGTTGCATATTTCGAAAGCACATAAATAGGAGAATATTTTAAGCCTACAATCAATTTCAGAATTGCTTTCTTTCTGGTAGTTTACTCTTGTAGTTGAACAGTGGGGTGCTCACTTCAGGGTCGATTTTTCGATCAAGGGGTTGAGCACAAAAATCCTGTCTTGCATATTTCGAAAGCACATAAATAGGAGAATATTTTAAGTTTATAATCAATTTCAGAATTGCTTTCTTTCTGGTACTTTACTCTTGTTCCATCGAGTGTTCCATTAATGTGTATTTGTACTTTCTGGACGATTTTCTGGTCGAAGAGATTGAGTACGAACATTTATTTATATATCGTTGAAAAGCACATAAAAAGCCCTTAATTCTCGTGTATTTATTTTTTTATTTTATTAATTATTTATATGAGTGGGTGCTGGCTTAACGTTAAGCTGGCACCCCCACCTTCAATCTCATTTTCCTGCTAAACTGCTTGAGCACAAAAATTTCAAATTGGGTACATAATTAGCACATAAAAAGCACTTAATTTTGGCATAGATGGCGTTTCGATTTTTTGTGGTGGGGGTGCTAACTTAACAGACATAATACATTTTCGAGATTTAAGTCTTAATGTGAAGATTTCTGAAAAAAATAGATTATTTAAGAAATATTTTAATATAAAACAATTTATGTTTTTGCTTATCCAAATCTTTATATGGTGATAATGAGAAAGTTTGTCTCGTTTTCTGTTTTATTGCGTGGTTTCTAATATTCCTACATTTTCTATAGAAACTTCTGTTTCTGAAATAAATTTGCAAAATAATAAAACCATCTGTAATTACATGCATAGAGAACAAATTTTATGAAAGAATTTCTTAAAAGATTATTTGAAGTATAATTTAAATAAGAAATAACAAGCAAAAGATTGTATGTCTATTCTATGTAAAAAGACGTACAGTGTCTCAAATTTATAAAGAACAATTATGAAATAATTTGTAGGCGAAAAAAATGAAGGTTTTTTTTATGTACCCGTGATGTGTATTCTTATACGTTTTGATGAGAGTTTTATCTCTTGTCGAAATTTTTTGTAAGGAGATGCAGAAGCATCTCTTCTAACGGAAAAAATATAATTTTCAATGTAAAACGAAATTGTTCGCATCATTACAACGCGCAAAAATATTGTACATACGGTATCGACAGTGCGAAGTTGCAGAGGTAACTAGCAACGCAGCGGCGAGCGCTCACGTATATTACCAGGCGTGCGTTTCATCGACGTATGTCTATTTAAAGGACGGCGCTGATTGGATTAGTTTTACTCAATAATTACTCTCTTTTATTAAACATTATAGAAAAAAATAGTTCAGGACTTTTCAACGCAGTTTTTAGCAAGGAATAACACTATATAATTAGTGGAGGCTTTTTAAGAAACACCCTGTATAAATGTACAATATATATTATATAACTATAAAGTTATATATTTTTTGTATAAATGTAACTTTATAAATCTGTTAAATATGTAGTTCAATTCAAAATAGTCTAAACATTCCAAATACTATAATCTAACACAGTGTATTTGAATCCTTTATATTGTAATATTTATATTATAATAGAGGAAATTAATAAATTAGTTGATTTATAACTTTGTAACATCTTTTTGTCTAATATTAATCGATTTCATGACTTATTGCGTTTTGAAAATAGCTCTCTTTTTCCTTTGAGCTGAGAAAAATATAACACAGAAAGCTTTTCATATGGAAGTAATTAATTTTCTATAATTGGTCACACTTGCATAAAGATCACGTGTGAAAAGTTAGATCAAAGAAGTAAAACATCATGGGCATGAAAATAAACTTTTGACACAATATTGCAAAGCTGTTATCAATTTCTTTTCCGCGGAACTGTACTTTTGGGAATTATTTTATTGTCAAAAAATGTATACACATATCTTTTATAAAATATTTCATGAAATTTATAAATATATTGACTTGAATAAAATATAATAATAAATAACATCTTACTCTTTGTCTTGGATTTTAAATTTATTATTTTTCAATATTGAATTAAAGATGATGGATAGTTAAAAATTATCTATGTGCGTATGTATATTACGAGTAGTATGCTAATTTACTTCAAACTTGGATATTTCTATTTATCTAATGAATGATATGCTCAAGATTGAGTAAGTTAACATATTTTTCTAAAGTTAAAATTAATGGCTTATAAAATTAATTTATAGTTACGTTAAAAGTTAACGTAATGAACAAAAAACCAATTCAATTAAAAGTTACACTAACCCTTAAACACACTTAGAGGATCTGGGAAACCTCGTATGATATTTTGACCGCTTGTTGTGTAAAGACGGAATGGAGTAGAACGTTTGGACCAAAGAGTAAACAAAGTTTGAAATCTCCTCTTTTGTATTTTGAAATTCTTTTAATTGACATCGTTGGTAAACTTTATTGGTCAACTAGAATTTGAACGGCACTGCAGCAAAGTTTTGTTGGGGTCTGTGGGGTCACTATTGTCTGTGAGTGTGACTTTTTTGTGAGTAATCTTGTATAAAAAAAACAGACAAAACATGTTCGAACAGGTCCGTTCGCGTATGTTACTCGTATGGTACTCTGTAGATTAGGATACTATACTGTAAAGATTAGAATAATATACAGGGTGTTTCTTAAAAAGCGCTTACTAATTACATAGTGTTATTACTTGCTAAAAACTGAGTCAAAAAGTCCTGAAGAATTTTTTTCTATAATGCTTAATAAAACAGTAAGTATTGAGTAAAGCAGCTAATTCAATCAGCGCCGTCCTTTAAACAGACATATAGTGAAGTTGTAGAAGCAACTAACACATAGCGGCAAGCGCTCACGTACAATATCAGGCGCGCGGTTCAACGACGTATAGAATTAGTGGGTGCTTTTTAAGAAACATCTTGTATATCAATAAGATTTCACTGATTCAAATTTAGAGAGTAAATATATACTTATGTCTTATTTAGTTCAATTCGATAACTTCAAGATGGGACTTTTAAAATTGGGAAGAACGGAGATTTACATCGACCTCCAGAAACACGGGAGATTGTAAGATATTTTGGTATAAGAGTACGCAGTGACATTTACTGCGAAATTACGTGATATTTGCAGTTATTCTCAATCTTGTTTTGATCTGGGTTCAGTAGTGAGAGTTTGTCAAAAAATTATTGAACAATGTATTTTAATTGGAGGAGCAAACTTAAATTGTTTTGGTGGTTGTTTTTATATTTATTTTTTTCATTTTCAAAGTCTCATTTCTGTTAAATACATGATATACTTATATGAAATACTGTTTCTGTTATTTCGACACAATCTCATTTGAATGTTAAAAAGACTTTGTTACTTGCTAATAAACGGTAACTGTGAACAATTCTGTCCATGGAGAGGGTGTCGTATAAGAGTTTGCAACACGGTAATGTGTAAGAGTATGCGCTTATTTTTACACGACTAATGTTTTGTTTCAATCTTATTTATTTAAACTTATTTATTTATTTCTATTTGACAAGATGTCAAATAGAAAGAAAAGAAGAAAAAAAGAGGAGATTTAACTTAGCAACTCTCCATATAAATTGCAGCTTGAGCAAGATCTTTCTAAGAAGAAATATTTTACTCAAGTTGAAAAATCAAAAAATCAAAATAAGAAACCAAAGAAAAACCAAAACATCTATCTGAAAAACTTTGGAAGTGCCTAAACGTTAATTAAAGCCTTTGCGTACTCTTACACGCCTAGAGTGTATAAGAGTAAGAAGACGCTGCTTGTGATTTTTTTTGTATTTTAAAAAATGATTAATTTTGTTACACTATTGGTAAAATTTATTAATTATAAATTGTTAAACTGAAAATAAACAAATTTTAATTTTAAAAACCATTAACTTTTTTTCATGTCAAAACAAAACTTAAGTGCGTACTGTTATACCACCTTACCTTATTTCTATCTCTATGCTGCTCCATGAAAATAGCTCGAATCAGAACCGAAACATTAGTATCGTGCAATTATACGATTTTGTTGAAATAATATAAATAAATGCATGTTGTTATATACGCAAAAACCGCGTTAAACTCATAAACCTATTTCTTGCTGTTTTTAAAAACATTCAAATCATACGTTTATTTTTTTCGATTTTTATACCTCCATATGAAATATATTTGCCATTTTAAATTTTTAATATCAAATTTTTAATCTAATATCAAAGCAAACTCTTATCTTTAAATAATTTGTCAATTTTTTAATATTGACATTATTGTAGAGGACAGAAAACTAATTTAGCGGCTCCGAAACAATGTCATTTGAGACAAGAAATACAATCAATGCATCTTACCTAAAGAAAAGTTATAAGATTTAAAAGGTAAACTTGTCCTCTAATTCGCGAGAGGTCCTTCGATCGTTTGTAATTTAAAATTCATCATTGATACCTCGTTTTCACTAAAAAAAAAGGATTGATTTTAAATTAACTGGAGAATTTATTGAGAAATGATTGTTCGGTGATTTTAAGTCTGTACAGTAATGTATATAAGAGATGTAATTTATTTGATATTTGTGACATTAAAATTGGAATCATCACAAAGTATAAACAATATTACGAACGTTGCTAAGCACAAAAAAGAGGAGA
The DNA here is from genome assembly GCF_016802725.1 of Solenopsis invicta. NCBI lineage: Eukaryota > Metazoa > Arthropoda > Insecta > Hymenoptera > Formicidae > Solenopsis > Solenopsis invicta. The sequence continues at coordinate 121,309 of NC_052676.1, forward strand.
AACGCGGAATCCTCCATTTCCGACGATTTTGGGATGCCTGCATCGGGAATCACCAATGTAAAGTGCATTGGTGTTGGTGCTGGCTGCTTCGATGGTGCATTATCGACTCGCGAAGACGCGCGTGCGCCATCTCATACCGCGCCACAGTTTTATGTCTCTATATTCTCGTTGTGTACGTATGTGTGTTTACCTGTATACATTTATGTATTTATGATGTTATTTCGATGTATATCTCTGTCTTTCAATATTCATTTTAAAAGTGTTACACAACATTGAAATAATTTTGAGTAGCTATAAATCGTAAAAAATTAACCCAAAAATGCTTCAAAAGTATTTTGCATTCTTTTATTTTTAATAACGTGAAATTTTAATAGAGTAATACATTCGAGTACTTTGCAATGAATAAATACACAACCAACTAATGATATTACAAGTTCTTATGTTAATATACACATGGATATTAATAACGTTTTCGATGATCAGGTGATTGATCAGCACCGCAAAAGTATCTTGATCTGTTTATTGACGATAGAAAGAAGGTATCAAACGATAGCTGAGATTATTCCAATATTAAAAAGTTACACAGAGCATTTTATATTTAAATTTGCTTTACAGGGTATTTGTTTACTCATATTTTTACAATAAAATAACTTTTATTTGTGTTTATATGATAGTTATGTTTCAACGTGCACCAAGAACGCGAAAGCGCCTGCTCTCTGTAATACATCTAGATATATCTACGAACATTTAGATATAATATCTAGATGCAGAGCAGAAGATGCCTAGTAACACTAATAGCGAATTCGGTTGGACTGCACCAGTGTACACTGGTGCACATTAAGGTCAACGTACATGAATTGATGTAAGATGTGTGTTCATTGTCAGTATAAATATAAAAACAGATTAAATTATGAAATTTTCTCTTTTATGTTATTTGATAAGATACAAGTATTAAAAATTTCGCCAGTCGAGATATTTGCAGTTTATTTTTATACTAGATTAATGTACAACGGCTTTAATATGCACTAGTGATAGATAAGATATTTATTTACTTCGACTTATTTTACATGCCAAGAAGGGACTTGGTTTACAATGAGTTCCTTACCACACGCATCCATCTATAACCCATTCTTTCACCTCGCGACCGCTACCTATCTACCCTACTATTTACATCTTTACTACCTAATATTTACAGTTCTCTTACCCTACTACGTACATTATTTGTCTTTATCTACTCAAAAATTTACATTGTACTTTATTTACATTTCCGTATGCTTATTATCATTTTGCCTTATCCTGCTCTTTGTGTTACCCATTTCTTTACAGTCTCTCTTACCTTTACCTCTATTTTACATATATACGCTTACGCCAGTTTACCTTACTTTTACCTAATGTTATACCTCTACCTCTACCTCTTCTATTGCTATTGCCTCATTCTGTTTATTAATGTCTATTTCCTTTCTTAATTTCTTCTCTTGTTCTTTTATTTCTTTTCTCATCTTTTTCACTTTTTTTCTCTTAAGCCTTTATCCTTCCTAAAATCCTTTCTTTAATTCTATCAAGATCATCTTCCCATATTTTTTCCATAATCTCGTCTTTTCCTTTGCCTAATTCCGTCCAATCCTCTTTCAATTTCTGACAGTTTCCTATGTAGTGTTCCATATTATCCCAACCTTTTTCGCAGAACACGCATTTCCTTTCCTCTTCTCCTAACCAATATTTATTTGCCTCTTCCATATTCCCACATCTCAAATTTATTAGTGCCCTGATTCCCTCTCCTCCCCTTATCTTGTTTAAACTTTCTATTTCTAGGTACCTAGGTCTGGATTCCCTACTCTTTACCTCTATTTCTCTATATTTCTTGTTGTATCTTGATTCTAAAATCCTACTCTCCTCTTTTTGCTTCTGTATATCCCTCTTCCTCTCAATTATCTCCAGTTCTATCTCTCCTCCATCCCCCTCCCATGCCTCTACTGCGCTCATTCCCCAACCATTTCTATTGTAATATTTTTCCCTCTCTTTGCTATATAAATCTTTCCTTCCTTTCCTCTCTTTCTCCATCCAACAGTTCTTGACTAAATTACCTGCTACCCCGTTTTTAACTATCCTCATATCTTTTGGCTCTTATTCCCCATCCTATACGCAGTTTTTCCATTCCCAATTCCCTGGTTACAATGTATCTTAGTGTGCAAAAATCTAATTCAAACAGCCATCTAACGTAGTCTAACATTATTTTCTCCAACGCTTCTTTTTCTGCCCAGCCCCATATTTCCACTCCATACGCCATCACACTCTGAACCAAGTACCTAAACAGAGTCCACCTCTTTCTGAAATCATTTCTCTTTAATCTCTCTCCTAACCCCCACACCTTATTTGCTGCCAACCTTCTTTTTCTGCTCAATTCTTTTATATGTTCCTTATAGTTCCCTTTCCTGTTAAACGTGAAGTACTTAAACGTATTTACCTCCTCTATTTCTTTATTTCCCCATTTCCACACTTTTTTCCTTTCCAGTTAAATACCAATACCTTTGTTTTCTCCGCACTTAACTCTAATTTCCTATCTCTTAAACACCTTTTAAATGTTCCCATCATGTCCTGCAAAGCTTCTCTATTATTCGCAACTAAAACTACATTGTCTGGGTACATCATACTCCATATCCTCTCTTCACTGATTTTCACCTCTCCTATCCCCCCCCTCTCCCTTAACCTTTTCTTTACTTCCATCATATATTAATTAAAAAGAAGTGGACTTATTACACAGCCCTGTCTTATGCCCTTCTTTGTGTAGAAGTTCTCTGTTGTTCCATACCTCGTCTTCACTGTCATCTCCGTTACTTCGTACATCCTTTCTACTCTTCTTATCATCTTCTCGTCTAAGCTATTTCTTCTCATTATTTTCCATAACATTTCCCTATCCACATTGTCAAATGCCTTCAAATGGCAAATCTGCAAACAGGGCGTATATCTTTCTTCCATCTCCTCCTTCGCTTATTTCTCTTTGAGCCATGTGGCTGAGAACAAATATGTTATCTATGGTCGATCTCCCTCTCCTAAATCCTGCCTGACCTTCTGACAACAGACTCCCCCTTTCTACTTCCTTCTCTAATCTTATTCCTTATTATTTCTGCATACACCTTGTACGCCGTGCATAGTAACGAGATGTCTCTATAGTTTTTCATTTTCTCTTGGTCCCCTCTTTTATATAAGGGTATTATAATACTCCTCCATTCTTCTGGCATCTTTCCCTCTTTTCATACTTGTATCAGCCTTATTACTTTTTCTCTCAAGAAACTTTCTGCATACATCCACGTTTTCATTGGGATTCTATCTATCCCCGCGGCTTTCTTCTTCTTCATCCTGCCTATTTTTTCTCTCCCTAAATCCTCCTCCTTTGTGTAAGAGGAGCCCTCTTGCGGTTTCTCTCTCTCTCTCTCCCTTCCTTCCCCCCTTCCTCTCTTCTTTCCCTTATTTTTTTCTTTTTCCAAAAATTCCAGGAAGTACCTTCTCCATTCTTCCTTGCTTCTATTATTTTCTTTCCAGACTTTTCCCCCTTTCTTCTTATTTATATATTTCCATTCGTTTGCTTCCTTTTTTAATCTCTTCAGTTCTTCTTCCTTCTCTCTTTTCTCCTTTATCTTTTCCTGCAGGAATTCTTTGTACCTTACTTTTTCCAGCATATACTCCTCTCTTTCCACCTTCCTTGACTTCCATCTCTTATGCATCCTTTTTACTTCTCTTTTCTTGTACAGCTCCTGTCCCACCAGTCTCTGTGTCCTGACTCTTTTTTCTGCCTCCTTACTTTCCTTTTAACCATTGCGCTGTTAACTATGTTTTTCATTTCCTGCCATTTTCTTTTTACCGTGACTTGTATCTCCTCTCCTTCTTTCTCCCCTTCTTCCGTTGCCTTATTAAAACTCTCGATCGCTTCCTTATTCCATACTATTATTTCTGTTTCTGTCTCTTCTTCTTCCTCTCTCTCTACTTCCGAATGTTCCTCTTCTTCTGCTTTACCTGTCCCTTCGAACTCCAGACACAAAGGCATGTGGTCCACCCTTTCTCCTACCTTAAAATTAATTACATTTTTACGCATCCTATTATTAACCATTACATAATCTATGACGGTGCTACCTTTTGGTCCTACATACGTGAATTCTCCTTCCCAATCTCCCTCTGTTGCCCCGTTCAAAATACTCCACCCTTTTTCTTGTATCCATTCTGTGAAATTCTCCGTTCCGTTCTCTGTTTTTTTGTCCTTACTGCATCTTCCCATTTCCTCCTCACCTTCTACTCCCATTTCTCCTATCCTCAAATTTAAATCTCCTAAAACTAGTTTTGGCTCTCCTACCTCCTTTAGAAATTTATCTAGACCTTTCCTTAATTTCTTCTCCTTCTTATTATAAATTGATACAATATATACCCTACTCTTTTTCATCCTTACTTCTGACAGAATCATTCCTTCTACCTCCCTACGGCATAAGCTATCTCCATCCATTCCCCATCCTTTCTTTTTCCCAATCACGAAACCTCCCTTAGACCTTCTCTTATTCTTAACCTTCCTCGCATAACTGCACCACCACTCGTGAGTTTTTGGTAACCTTCCTTTTAAATTTTCCCAACCTTTTTCCTCTAGTCATACCTTACTGAGACTTATGAAATCGAAGCTTCTTATAAATTCCTAAAATTCTTTGTCTTTGTTGTTTACCCCTGCTACATTCCAAAACAAAATCCTTTCCTTCTTTTTTCCTCTGTTTCCTTTCCCTTTTTTTATTTCTGGTTTTCTCCTTTTTTTTTCTCCCTAAACTCACTCTCTCCCCCTTCCCTCTCCTTCTTGTTTCCTTCTTGGCTTAGCCAAAATTTTGTCTTCCCGAGCTATCTTCCCTCCTCCTCTTATTTTCCTCCTCCCTCTCTATTTCTGTTCAATCTATCCATTCCACCCCTATTCTTACCCTTCCTCTTCCCACTTTTACGATTTTTCTTTTATCCCCTTGTTCTTTTGCCCACCTATTTATCTTTTCTTGTATCTTCCTATCCTCCCAGCTTAAATCATTTGCAATAAAAATTGATCCTCTCTTTAGCCTGTTTTTATTTTTCATTATTTCTTCCTTTTTGTTCGCTGCTACCTAATTTCACTACAATTACCTTACCATTTATCCTACAATCCTCTACCTTACATTCTACCTCTAATTTATCCCTAAACCACGTGCATCCTTTATTTTTATCCCTTTCCATCTCCTTTGTTTCCTCGATCCCCCTTATTATTATATTACGTCTCTCTTCCCTATCTTTCCCTATCTGACATCCATCTCTTTATTTTGTCCACTTTTTTATCACTTAGCCCTGAGCTAGCCCTGCTGTACTGTGAAAACGTGCTCGTTACCCTTCTGTCGTCTTCCATTTCGCTCATCCCTGCACCTTCTTCTCTCGCGCCTTCCCTCTCTAAAACTTCTAACCTCTCTTCCATTTTCTCGAGTCTTTCTTTCTACTTTTCTTTTACTTTAAATTTCTCCACATATTCCCTCATAGCCTTTCTTTCCTCCTTCATCGCATTCAATTCCGTGCCTATCTGTTCCCTGAATTCCCTTCTTTCTCTTTCGCAACTACAATGTTCATCCTTTTCTGTCGATAGCCTAAAAGTTACCTTTTTCTCTCTTTCCTTATCTTCTACTAACTTTCTTTGCTTGTTGTCTCCCTTTGTCTTCCCTACACCTTCTACACCTGACCTTCCTGCACTCCTCGTCGACATAACCTACGTTTTTCTGTCCCGTTAAATTTCACTTCGCCGCTCTATTCTCCCTCTACCCTGCTTTCTCCCTCCATTCGTCTTGCTTCCTCGCTTTCCTCCCTTACCTTTTACCTACAACCCTCCTTTACCTACAATTTTGCTCTTTTTACGCTTATCACACACACGCTCGCACCGCACACGTCCGCTTTCACTTGCCACACCTAACCAAGTCCTAATATGCACTAGTGAACACTAGTGCATCCGACCGAATTCGCTATAAAACTTTACGATGCCTCATGCATTCGACCGTTCTTTTTTTCATGGAAGCCAAAAGTCTTGAATAAATATTTTTTATTTCAGTAATTGATTATTTATACCACTTAATTATTACACATAATCGATTGTAAAATAAATTTAACTTTAGCTCGCCATTCTTCTTTTTAGTATTTTCTTCGCCACACAAGGATCTGAAGAACTTTGTAACTTTATTACACTAATTGCACTATATCTCTGAATAGAAAGCTTATTTTTAACTCACAATATATAATCTATACTTCAGAATCAGAGACAATAAACGAGACTCAAATTAAAAGTATTTTATTGTCAAGTAATTACAATTGTTTAAAAAAAAGTGTTGAAAAATTTGCAAAAAACGAATACTTTGAATTAAAAAATCTCAAATTTTAACGCGAAGCAAGAAACTAGTGAGATTTTTTAATTGACCTTTGAACTAACAAAAAAAAACAGTACAATATGAATCGCTCCAAAAAGTTTAATTATTTGAAATATTGAAAATGGACATTTTTGAAAAGAAATCATGTTCTATAATAAATGAACAAAATTATATTACTTGAACAATATAAAAAAAGGTAGATAAAGAATAATGAATGAATATTATTATTGTACATATAATTACGCAGCACGAACATCGAAGAGAGTGCTGGAAATTTTACAGTGTTTGCGTACGTTATTATACAACAGAAGAAAGAATTATATTACAATGCACGTAATAATGTCTGCATTAAAATCATTATTTTCGAAACGCATGTTTTGGTTGATACAATTTTATCAACAAGAATATAGTCTTATTATTGTTGTTACACATTTAACACCAACAACAGTCATGGCTCTTTAGTTCATATAATTCGTCATTTTAATTATTTTTAATTCTTATGCACTTTTATACTATTTAGAACTAATAAACGTAAATTAAATAAAAAATAAAGGACTGTTCAGAATGTCCAAAACTTATGAGTTAACTACTCATGGATACCGGGTACTCTTTTAAACTTTTGTGCCTTCTCACGTTGAGAGTAATATAAAAACGAATGCGTCTGCAGGTTTATCGTATTTATAAATAGTCAAAGATTTTTTTGGACCTCAATCCAAGCGAGAATAAAATTTTCATGAGTTTCTCTTGCAAACTACATAGTTTAAATAGTGAGTTTAAACAATATTGATAATATTGAGTCATTTTATATACTTATAAAGTAAAGAAAATCACGTTTTAAAAGTAACTTATTATTTTTACTCGTTACCTAATCAAAAAAGTAACTAATTATTGTTACTTGTTACTAATTCTCAACACTGATTACCGTTACATTGCATTAAAAAGTAACGATTTGTTACTCTGTCAGTTATTTTTATTATGCTAAAATAAAATCAGACTTAACAATAAATTTACGTTTGTAGTATTTTTTTAATATTAATAAAAACAATAAAATTTTTTTATGTTAAATATTTGTGTAAACATTGCTTTTTACGTGCTATGTACCCTGTTTTCAATTTTTGTGCTCAATTTTTGTGCTCGAGCGGTTTAGCAGAGAATCACGAGTGAAGGTGGGGGTGCCAGTTTAACGTTAAGCCAGTATATCTAAACATGTATCTATTCTCTAAATTTTTTAGAGTGGAATTTTATCTAAAAGAGTGGAATTCCACTCTAAAAGTGTGAAAATTCTGCCACTCTTTATCAAAACTGGTAGGATTTTCACACTTTTAGAGTGGGATTCCACTCCAAAGATTTTAGAGAGTACACTGTATCTAAATATACGTTCAGGAGAAAAAATATTTTTTTGTACACGGAACTTTTGATAATTCTATAAATATTGAATATAAAAATTACATAAATTATATTAAACGCCAGAACTCTTTCTACAACTTATCTGGAGCTATAGATCTTTTAAAAATCCTACAATAGTTGTATCGGAAAATGACGCAGGACAAACTGATACGCTGACAAACTGAACCTGGCGTCTCAAGTGACAGTTACAGATTCGTTCTCACCTTCCTGTCCTCGTCCGTTCAATATTTTACTTGAATAATGAGAATGATGTTCGCCTTCGCACATCTGACCTGAAATAACTAAATTCTTAACTCTACCTTCAATAATACGTATTTTCCGTCAGTATGCAAATATGGAACTGTTAATAGTGATAAAATAAAAACATAAAAGTTATCCATATGTCAATTAACAAAATAATGCATATACGTATCGAATTACTCCGTGGAGGCCGTCTTTCGCTGACGATGTCTCTCTGTCGCTCTCGAATCATACATTAACGATAACCGTATGATATTTTAGTCACTACTCACGATACCGCAACCGCGACACTGTCGGGGAAGTTAACATTGTGGCAGACGACGAATCTCGAGCGCCAGAAGATCGCGCGGCGTAACATAACCTTTCGACTCGTTGGCCGCGGCCGTTGCTAACACACAACGCGATAATGCGCGGGTAACATTACATACGAGCTCCAGCAAAATGTGATACGATCGCGGCCGATCACGAGCAACGAAGATTGCGAGACAAACGGAGAATCGAGTAACGTTATACGAGCACGAAACAGCAACGAGACGCGAGCGACAAGCTCGTAACGCTTTACGAATGAGATACGATCTGTATACGGTCCTGGCACTCAAGCTGCTACCACACTCGACACACAACACTATCCGCACAGAACTTCGACAGGAATCACGGAGCGTTCGCCTGTCACCGGTACAGGCGGATAGAGGATAAAGCAACATGGCGGTGGCAGCGACTCGACGACCGTCGTCGGTGCTGCGCATTGAACTATACTCTAACTGGAATGGGCACTAGCCGCCAGAAAACGTGACGAGAGAGAGCCATTTCGAAGGGCCACCTCTCTTTGTCAGTACAGTCACGTTAGAAAGTTTTGCAGTATCGGCACATGAGAATAGATAAACGAGCGACTTGAGTAACATACATAAATAAAACAAAATCAAAATTGTATTATATTCTTTTAAGTATTTAAGTAATTTTTTAAGTAAAAGTTACTTTCTTCCTCGTTTCCACGAATTCCGTTACATGCTGTATCAACATGAAAACAAAGAAGAAATTGAACTTTTGTGTAGGAATGTAAGGTGAATGCTGACGCATGCGTAGAGAACGCTTAGAAAAAGAGAGGTGACCCCTCGCATCATGCTATTTCCATCACGTTTTCCGCTTACGGACGTTATATAGCAATGCCCATTCCAGTTAGAGTATAGTTCAATGGTGCTGCGCAGTCACTACACCATCTACGAACGGTGCCGAACGACGGCGGACGCGATCAAATGCCGGCGTGGCCGCCCGAGGCGCTCGATTGCGTCCGCTGCCGCTCGGCAACGTTCGTAGATGGCATAGTGACTTCATTAGCACTAGAGTCCCCAGAAGTAGGAACTATCTAACCCAACGGAAATACTCTAGGCATCGGCCGCTATGATTGGTGGTGTCCAATTGAGTCTGTGCGCAACTGGGATACTCCCAACCATTTGGTTAGGAATATGCAATAAAAAATATAGATTGTTAGAGAAGTACTGATACCCTTTAATTAGGAAACTACCGATACTCTAATATTGTATTTTTTATTACGTATTCTTGTAGCTTATTTCGAGACTTTTCCAAAACACTACAAGAAAGTTTATTTTTGTTAAGTACTTTTCGAGTTGTGTCGCTTGAAAGTTACAGTACACCGTAGCTTTCAAGCCTCACAACTTGGAAAGTACTCAACAAAAATAAACTTTCTAGTAGTGTTTTGGAAAGGTCTCGAGATAAGCTACAAGAATATGTAATAAAAAGTTGGCAGTCCCATTTAAAACATTGAAGGTGTTCTTCACGTGATCTTCAAGCAACTATTCAAGGTTAAATTAATGACACCATCTTATGTTTCTCTCGAAACCATGCAACTTTTGTCTGAAACATTTTTCTTTAAAATGTCGCGTTTACAAAAAAATCGGGTGAGACGGGTGGCCTGGGACACCCTGTATATATATATATATATATATATATATATATATATATATATATATATATATATATCGATTATAATATATTAAAACTCGTCAAATTTTTATTAATACTTTTTATTAATTTTTATATTCAAAGTTGATAATATATTATCCTATACTTTTCACTTAGTTTAATGAATATGTAACTTTTTTACCTTGTGTACATGTATGTACACAGATATACATTTTTAATTATATGTAGAAATTTCATTAAAAAACATCTAGTATATTATTTAGAGTTGATAACAAAAGTAACATTTTGTCTTACGTCCTTTGCAATGGGATTGCACTTGCTGTGCACGAGGAAAAAGAAACAGAAAACGCCGATATCTAACGACATAAGATCTAGCGTCTAACTGTTGCAATTGTTAGATCGACATGAGGAAATGCACGTATGCGAGAGAGAGAGAGAGAGAGAGAGAAGATGAGAGGCATTAGAGAAAGTTCACTCAATGAAGACGGAAGAAGATGTTACTTTGGAAGAAACGGTCCACAAAGTCAGCAAACCGGATTCGAATTCGTTGAACCACGTCGGTGAAACCGGTCCCAAAAAGGACCGACTCTATTTCTTCCGTTGACTGCGCAACCTACTTTGCGCGCGAGACAATGATACATTGTTCAGAGATTTGCCTTCGACCTAGATGATATAAATAATGAGCTCGATTCGCGCGGTAGATATGTTAATAAGCGAATTACGGGTTATTCGTGATCAACGCTGGAAAGTCTGACAAAGGGAGGGTGAAAGTTTTTCTCGAAAGAGATTTCTACGACACACACGCACGCACACCCGACACATGCACATAGAATATGGTTTTTACTTCTAAATTAAGATCACAAGAGAGAAAAGCTGAATCCGCTGTAGTTCAATAATATCAAAAGTGATATTGACCCCGATCGAAATCGAGTTCTACTTATTAGACAAGATACTTAATGTCTGCACACCTGTCTTTCGTGTGGACCGGTTGAGAGTCGTTAATCGTGGAATGCGATTGCTTTTCAGAGGATGCGGTAGTGGATTCGCAGTGTTGGAGTCCTTTTACGGGCATCGAAGATAGAATTTAGTGAAGAAAGATATTTCTCACAAGAACGGAAGGAGAGGAAGAAATCTAGATGCTAGGCCGAATCAAAACGAAGTAGAAAAGAGAAAGAGCGAAAGAAAGAGAATTATTATCGAAAAGAAGAAGCGAGAACGAGAGAAGGGAAGAGAGAGACAAAAAGAGAGAGAGAGAGAGAGAGACAGAGAGGGATGGGCGCTGGGATGGGAAGGAGCGGCACGAGTGGCGGTCTTCTTGAAGCACTTCCCACAGGAACTCCACTCCACGTGGCGATGCTTGGTCTCGACAGCGCCGGAAAGACGACCGCCCTATACAGACTCAAATTCGATCAGTATCTCAATACCGTACCGACCATTGGCTTCAACTGCGAAAGAATTCGTGGCGGTATTGGAAAAGCTAAAGGTACGTATCTTACAATCTTCCATCTTTTTGATTGTCATTTTTTTTTTTTTTTTTTCTTATATGCAACGCACTCCAAAATAGCCGAGCTTTGGATCTTAGTTTTTTTTTAATTGTTATTTCTTTAATTTAATATTGATTTTCTTTTCAGCGGGAATAGTATCGATGTTTCTCGAATTATATAAACGATTACAGAGAAAGACCTTTTTGTAAAATAAATTTTGAGCAAAGCGCAACTCTTTTATTTGAATTACTGTAGTTTTAATTAAATAAAATTTACCTCAATAAAACTAATATGAGTATTTTAATTATGAAGATACTTTACTAATGTTAGATAAAACATTAGTAAATTTATTCTAACCATATCTTAATATTTTTATGCATAAAATAATGAGATGACTTATTTGGTATAAAGAAAACATAGTTACTTAAAAAATAAACAATGTAATTACATGTTATAAATAACATAAAAGTAATTTTGAAAAGTAATTATGTATGATGTATCTTTATCGATAATGCGAGTAAAAATAAATTAAAATGTAGAGAACAACTAATCGTATCTCGCATTATTACAACTATTTATATAAATAAGATTTTACTTACGTTTTGTGACGTACGCAACACGTCTCTTACCGAGTTCAGAATGGATAAAAGATTAATCGTTTGATAAGAAAAGTGTGACGATATCTTATGATTGAGATATTGAATGAGAAATACCGAAAGTCAGTAATAAGAAAAAAAACTGTATTATCAATGATTTTTTTTATAAAAACTTTGTGGCACTTAATGCCGCGGTGCGCCCGCTTAAGGGCCTACGCACAATAGAGGAATATAATATTAGATATTAGGAATAGGAATTAAAATTTTAGGATCAGTTTTCTCAATGTAAACTATAGATTAATAATAAGTTGTATTGTATCGTGTACGGCACATTTATGTTTTACGTTTTATTCATATCCATTGAGTTACATTTAATATTCATTGAGAAAAAACTGATCTTAAATTTTAATTCCTATTCCTAATACTTAATATCCCTCTATTATGAGCAGACTCTAAGTGTTAATAGATTTGAACTTTTGAAGTTATTAAAAACTGTTAATAAAAAAAACGACTGTAGAATGGATTTCAAAAATTCTATACAAGAAGATTATTATGAATTTTCAGTAGAATTTATATTTATTTTCAGCTTTAAACAAAACAACTGAATTGCATCTTCAAAAAAAGCTTTATGAACACACTGTAATTGTAATAATAAATGACTAAATTGTAAAAATAATATAATGAAAAAACCGAGCTTAAGGAATCAATGCGCGAATGTCTCTGCGCTATAATTAACAAAAATAATTAAATAATAAATAATTTTATATTACATATTGCAAATTTGTTGCACATAAAATGTGAAATAAAAATTGAAATGGTTTTAAAACCTTTTTAAAAATTTTCTGCAACAATTGGTGTATGAGTGTAAAGATTCAATAATTAATTATTTTTTGGATATCGTAATGTTACATCGTAATGTTACGATTTTTTCCTCATTAAAATGTAATATTTTTTAAACAGGTGTTAATTTCCTTGTGTGGGACGTCGGTGGACAAGAAAAGTTACGGCCGTTATGGAAATCTTACACGAGATGTACCGATGGCATTATTTTTGTCGTTGATTCTTGCGACACCGAGCGGCTCGAAGAGGCAAAAATGGAGCTTACCAGGACGGCAAGAAGTCCAGACAACGCGGGTGTGCCGATTCTAATTCTTGCCAATAAACAAGATTTGCCTGGTATAAACGATATTATAAAATTTATTACAAATTATAACTCAAAGTCATTTTCATTTTTTTAACAGGAAAATATACTATAGCTTTTATTTTACTTTTATTTTTTAAATCTTCTAGTTTTATTAGCAATTTTATAGAGTCAGGGATTTGGAGAATTTTTCCTTAAATTTGTGTTTTGTTAATTGTTATTTTCACGAGAGATATTTTTGGGAGGATAAATATACTACAGAATTTTTATATTTTTCTTCCCTAAAAATTCCTCTACATCTTCCCAAAAAATCCCTCATGATATTAACACCAAACAAAATTGTCTTTTTAAATCGTTAATCCCTTTTTTAGATATTATCTTTTTAAAAATATAAAAAAGGCGCTATATACAGAAAAATTGTTGTTGACTTAACAGTCTAATATTTTGTTAATTTAAAAACAGCAATGAAATAAAAATTAAAAAGCTTAAAAGTAAGATAGTAACAAGTACATTGAATGAATCAAAAATCGAATTAACTATATGTATACATGATGAATCTTAATGGTTGAACTAGGTTTTTACCTTGTAAGAGAAACTATCCACTGTTCCAACGTTGTTTTGACTTTAAGCGAGGCTTAAAGTTTGTAAATTTGTTTTTATTTCTTTCTAAATAAATACAGATACATTTAAGTTTTGCTTAAGGAAATACTAGACTGACGCAATTACCAACATTTTTTCTCCAATCATTTTTATCGAATTGGATTTACAGAATTGAAATTGCTCTTACACAATTAAAATATACATGTTAATCTTGAGTGGAAAGGTCAATTTCATGTTAATAACAACAAAAAATTGTAAATTACTGTGCAACAATCTCTTCATAAGAAGTTTGTTCTTCCTGCTGTAGTGTATAGTTTATTGAATTATAAAATAGTTGAGAGAAAATTTAATAAAATCGATGTAGGTATAATTACGATCTATTTTGTTTCATTAACGAGCTCTCTATTGTACAGGTGCAAAAGAAGTTGGCGAATTGGAGAAGCATTTGGGAGTGTTGGAATTAGCCGAAATGCCAGGCAGCTCTTGTATTCGTGTGCAACCGGCGTGCGCTATTACAGGCGAAGGACTTCACGAAGGTTTGGACATGTTGTATCAGTTGATCTTGAAACGACGCAAGCTGGCCAAACTGAATCGGAAACGAGCTAGGTAGGCCAGGGCTTCGGAAGACTGCACATGCGTCTTCTGATATTGTCGATCGCGGACAGCCTCCCCTTTGGCGATGCTTTCCATAACTTCCACCTCGTCCTCTCTTTCCAATTGTGATGAAGATATAGCATATTGACTTGAAAGAAGTGAACGACGACCAGGATTGCAATCACCTCTCTCTGACTTTCGCTCTCGGTGAGATGCTGTTAGAATTATTTGGAGCTTGCGTCGATTTTTAGGTGTGAGTTTATGTGTGTATGTGAGTTTATAAATGTACATATATATCGGTCTAGAGCTGCATATATATATATATATATATATATATATATATATATATATAAGAAAAAATGGAAAAGGGATTAATGACTGTTCCTAGGTTGTTGCATATAAAATTTTTTTACTAAAAATTGAGATTCAATATTATACAACTTTAATTAAAATATGTTGAACGATATATTAGTATTTTTTTTCTTTTGACAATAAGAAAAATGTAACTGGACGGGGTGTGTTTGAGACATTTACAAATTTTGTATCATAAAGTATTGATTTGTCACTTGCACAATTTGATCGGTATAAATTTAAATAAGTTTACAAATTTGACATAAATTAGACATTGTACTGTTATATATTACGAGTTTTTCTTTTTGAATGAAATTTAATTTTATGCTGAATTGATTTTATTTTGTATGCAACAATGTAATGATTAAAATGATCGTAAATATAAACGTGTGACGATGCTAGTCGACTGAGGAAAATCTATCGTTGCGATAAAGAAAATGAGTCGATGCGAAAGTGGTATAAATATAAGTAAATAGTTGTAAATAAATTTGCGAAGTTGTAATTTCATGCTGGCACAAATTTTAAATGCAAAAATGCATTAACACGAGCAACGAACGTTAATCAACATCCGAAAATCTGTGGCAATATAAATTGTCATAAATTATTTAGCAACATTGGATATTATTGCTGCGAAGGTTAATTATTGCCATATTTTTTAAATACAAAACAACATAGCAATATATTCTATTTACATACACGAGTAATCGGATGCTATAATTTTATTATTTTGTAAAGTTTATACCGTATTGTAAATTTTTTCTCACTTATTGGACATATTAGACATACGAAATTTATTGTTAAAGAAGTATTGTTTTGAAAATCTGATACTATTTTGTTAATTTCATTTTATTCTTTATAGAATTATTCTAATAAACGATCTTGCCAGCACCGTACATGGCAAGTATGTTACTATGACGTGCCAATTCGTCATATGTTACGTTGTAACGATGTCTCAATTAGTGTTCGTAACGTGATTGACACATTACACGTACCTAACAAATTCCCGATGACAGAAATATGAAAATAGTGACGTATATTTGTAACTTTATGCAATTAAAAAATGGTTGACCAATTTTGAGAATTAAAGATTGGTTTTTACTATATTATTTATGTATAAAAATATTTATGTATAATAGTAGTTAGTCTTCAAGGCACTTTTTTCATTATCATTAGAAGATAAATAAGAAATTTCATAAATATTATGGCCTGGAAATTCATACAAGTTCCCATGTCATACAATAAAGCATCGCGTGTATGTTTACAGTTAGCAAACCGCGCACTAGCTGATCATCACACACATAAACATACATGCACACATGCGTATGCACTCGCGTGCGCGCGCGCGCACACACATACGCACACGATTCATGCGTTACGGTGCTCACCTACACAAGATCTTGAACTTTTGAATTATATCAGGGACTCCTCAACAAAGAATACTCATGAAAAAAGTAACTTTAATCTTACTTACTTTAATCTTTACATCACAATTAATAAGTAATGCGCTACTTCCATTTCTGATATAAAATACATTCAACAGCAAAATTTATTAAGGACCTATGACCCGCAATAATAGACAAATTTCAAGAATGTATAACTTTGTAAGAAATGACCATAATGAAATGTTCCAAAGAGCAAATCTTAAAATCTCTACTTTTGATACAGGAGAACAGGGTATTATGACTACTCTGTCGACAATGTGGCTATCTCTATGGCTATTATTTCCGTTATTAAGTGAGGTATTCTAACAATTACTAATGGAGTTATTCGTTTAATAACACGCCGTTTTTTAGTGATGTTAATATTCCAATACATAATGACTGACAATTGTTATAAAGCATTTTTACTTTTGAGCACTTGTAAACTTTTTCAAGGTACACTCCCCCCCCTTTTTTTTTTACGGAGGGGAAATGCGTTGCCGCATACCCCAGGCCTCGGGGGAGGCCTGGTGGTTATGTGGGGCTCTCCCCCGCCGACAACGTGTCGGCGGGGGCCTACCCACTAAAACCCCTCCGGGTGTCCTGTCCTGGTCCATAACGGGGGAGCTCCAGAAACGCGTGCAGCATACTTCCGGAGCCCCCACCGGACCCGGTCGGCCAATGGCCGGTTCGGCTCGCCGGAGGCACCCTGGTGGTGGGGCCTCCGGGAGGGCTAAGGCCAAATCTGCCTCAGGTCGGGGGAAGGGGATACCGTCCCTCCCCCGCCTCTTCCCCTGATTGTTTGGGGGTATTACCCGGGGATCCGGCCCCCGCGGGAGAGCCCCGGGTTTTTCTTCTACCTGAGAGAGTGAAGTAGAGAGGGACATTATGCTCCTTTTAACCTTTTAACCTTTAATTACATACACTTAGTCATTATTCTTAAACTTGAGTGTATTACATACACTCGAGTGTTTTGTTGTTATTTAACTTTTTATTCGGCCGTATACATTTCGAGTTATACAAAGTTAAAACAATAACATGGAATTTTGTTAATATGGTTTTTTAAGTGAAATTTTTATATCGAAATATTTCTTCGATAAATCGATTGTCATTCTAAAGAGCGGTGTTTAAAAACATTAGAGACATCTTTTTATGCTTGTTTTTTAATGTTAAACAGGGATAAAATTATATTTTTAATGAAATTTTCAATGGTATATCTAAAACTTCTGAACCCAGGAAAGTTCTAAATCAGGAAAATTCTAAACAATGGAAAATTAAAAATATATAATTTTGTAAAAGGTAGTGTGTTTCTTTTAAATTAAACTAATTTTTTTAAATTATTTTTATAGATAGCCATATTACAACCATTTTTTTCTTTCACCGATTATGCTGTGTATTAGATTTTTATAAATCACGTCCTAAATAATAAATATTTCATTACTTTGAGTCTAGAATCTGTTAAACAACACTCTGACGAATGTAATCGTTCACATTTCAATAGAAAATATTAATTATAAATAAAGTTATTCAATAAAATGAAAATGGGTGCCATATGACCCTCTTCTCCTCTATTAATATTAAACGAATTGTTGATTTTTACGAAGCTATACTGGTACATGGTGATGCGTCAATCTCTTTGAGATTTGGCGCGTTATCATTTGTATCTGTATAGTTTCATAAATAATCAGTAATTCAGATTGTAGAATAGGACTAAACTGACAATGAGCTCTATTTACAAAATTTTTGTTATAACATGTATGATTTTTTTACTTACGATAAACAATTTCGCTGCATCCATCTATGAGCGGTGCTGCGTATTAGGCGCGAATTATTTTGTTAAGTTGCGATAATGTGCGAAAAACATGGATTTTTTGCGACTTTGCAACCAAAATATAACACACGTTCTTCCGTTATGTACGGTGCAGGCAGGGTATGTTTGCGATTAATAAAATTATGTTACTCATTGAAATATCATTACGAGTTTTTATAAAAAACTTTCGAGTTCCTATTTATTGATATTACTATTTATTGATTATTCAATATCAATGTATTATTACTGTCAATGTCACATATACACATAAATGTATATATTAGGGTTGTAACGAAAGTAACTGTAACGAAAGCGAATGTGAATGTGAATGCAAAAGCGAATGATCTTATTGTTTCTTTCTATTGAATGATGAAATTAAGAAACATTAGGAAAAATAATATATAATAATCTAATAATAATAAAGAATATCACTGATCTCAGTTCAAATTATTAAATGATAAATGCAAATAAATAAATTAGTGACTTATTTTTTTATTTAATAATTTTAATTTAATAAAATACAATGAATAAAATTTATGTATTTTTGCAACGTAATACAGAGATATTGGATATAATGTTATAAAGAAAACATAAGTTAATTTTACATCTAACTTTCTTTCACAATTAACGAAATAAACATTTTCTATCTAATTAAATAAAATTCGTAACCATGAAACAAATTAACTCAATACAACTTTTTGTAATAATTCAAATAAAATTAAGTTCTTAGTTCTTACTTCTAATAGTTATAATTAAGACTTGAGAATTTACTATATCATTTTTTTTTGTATTTCTTTGTTCAAATTTATAAAAACAAAATCTTTCGTTAAAACTCGTATAAATATTGCGATAATAAAAAGCGAAAGCGAGAGTCTAAAATGATGCGAAAATTTAGCTTTTGTATATACGAATGCGAATATTCGTTACAACCCTAGTGTATGTATGTATGTATGTACACATTACACACACACACACACACACACACACACACACACACACACACACACACACACACACACACACACACACACACTCGCGCACACACGCACACACACACACATTTGCATGCATACAAGACGTCCCATAAGAAATGGCCAAGCGGTCGTACGCAAGTAAAGCGGATTAAATCGAAACGAAAAGTCCTGTACTATTTAGCAATTTTCGCAATAATTAATGAGTTATTAATTTATAAAGATAGCCGATTTCGCCTACTACTAAATCCAGAGCGCGGCGAAGAGTGATTATGTAAACAATTTTCACGTGCTTCTATCGTTAAGTGTGACCGCTCAAGAAAGACGGAGCATTAAGTGCCTACAAAGGAGCGGGAGGTGATGGTAATTTACGTAAGTATGTCATGAGCAGTCACGTGACTTTATTAAGAAACTTTACATTTGGATATATTTGATAATATTCTGTTCATATTTTCTCGTATCTACTCACATAACTAGTAACGTTGTATATCACCATTGGTCTATCACGGAATTAGTTGAAGTAAGATTCAGTAAGTAAATTCCCTTGACGTGATTGCTCGTGACCCCCTTACGCCGATTATCATTACCTCGCAAAAAGGATCTGGCTTAGTCTATGATTGTCAAGCGGCTATGTAGAAGCAACGCGTAGAATACATCTCCAAACGTCTTCTCGTGTACTTAGCAACGATGACTGCTGGATAGTTGTATCTCTCCGCGCGTTTGGCGATGGGTTGCGCAAATTCGGCTATACTTATAAATTAATAACTTGTTAACTGCGAAAATCACAAAATAGTACAGAACTTTTCAACTCAGTAGTCCATTCTACCTGCATACGATCGCTTGGCCATTTCTTATAAAACACGCTAAAAATATATATTTAATAGGACCCCGTATAATGCGGTATTCCTATAATGCGAACTAAAAGTTGTGCTACTGCCCCCGTACAACGCGATTAGAAAAAAAGAATATTTATTCAGTTTTCTAACACGTTGTTTAAAATAAAATAAATTGCATATTATTTTCAATTATATCAAAAAAGTGATTATTCATTTCTAACACATTGTTTAAAACACAAATTGCACATTATTTTCTGTTATATTAAAAAAAAATTCAGTTCTAACTTTTTACACTGCTAATTTCCCCGTATAACGCGAGATGCCTATAGCACAAAACGCATCTCTCGCGTTATAGGAGGTCCTACTTGTATGTATACATATACATACACACATTTTAAAACTAAGAAGTCCTCAAACATTGTAATAATGGCACTACAATATATTTCAATATTACGTTATATAAAATATATTCAGTATAAAAGTACAAGATTTAAAAAAAACCAAACATTTATTTGCTATCTGATTTGACGTGAAATCGTTGAAGTCTCTACTAGAGGATATACATGCGTGTATGCATATGTATGTGTGTGTATATATACATACACATATTCATGTATATATCATTATCTCTAGCAGAATATTTATAAAAAAAAGTTGCTCGTGTAAAGAAAAAAAGAGGTACTCGAAAGTGGAGTATATATCGCAGTCTTCTTATAAGGTTTATAATGAAGGAGTGCGTGAACTGGCGCTTTGTAGCCAAGAAATCACTGTCAAGCATGGTTGTTGTTTTTATATCGACTGACGTTTCAAATTCTATTGTACACTGTACTTGCCCCTTGTTGTGTTTTATTATCTCTGAATATTTTATCTCGTGCTTCAATCAATCGTTAAATCGCCTATTTATGTATACATATTATTAATAGCGCTAGCTAAGTAATCGACGATGCGTAGCGCGTTAGACTGATACGATCCTTTCGGATATGTACGCACGAGGAATTTTTAAATAAATGTGCTGATTCCGTTACGTTTTCAATGATGATTACATTCAATTTCCTTCTTCCTCCACTTCCTCTCCTTTCTCTTGTTTCTGCATTTGCTCTCGACTCGAAGATACGGCATTAAATGTCATTGCCTTGATCTCAACGTCATCACGCTTGCTTTGAAATGTCAAATCGAAATCGTCCGGAAACTTGGAACGATATGTGACGAAATCATCGTGTTTGCAGTAATCAGTGAAGAAGGTGAGATATTGGGCTTCCTCGTCCGTCGGTTTCGGTAAGCGCAACAGTGGCTTCGTCTTAACCGTAATAGGCACTGAACGTCGAATTAATGACCGTTTCTTTCTCGTAGGTGGTTCCATGATGCGCTTCAGCGCATCCAATAGTCGATGCATTAGTTCAAACTAGAAATCACGACAATAGTTGAGATGTAATTGACATTGCGCGTGTCAAATAATTATACGATAATCCATTGTAGTTATTGTTTAAAATGTTAAAATAAAGATTTTCTATTTTGTTCCACTGATTTTTTTTTTTAAGGTTTTTATGAATTTTTTTAGGAAAGTGAGTGAATATTTTTCAAAATTACCTTTTATCCTTTATTATTGTTCGAAAATTAATTTTCTACTTATTTTTCAATAAAATATACGAATGTTATTAACAATAAATACATTTGATCTCTGTACAGTTCATCTTTTTTTCTTCACGATGAAGAGATAATAACTACATGATTCTAGATTTACCATACAGCACCAAAGCTTCCAGTAACATTTCAGAAACGTTGCAACATTTCTGAAAACCTATAGCTTTTATTTATCATCAAACTTCAACTATACCGTTTCGTCCCACCTTCTCCTATTTGTAGAATTAAAAAATTATTTAAGTGTAATGTGCCTTTTGCATACTAACACACGCAAACACTATGAAACTTCTGGAAATGTCGGTGCTGGAATTTTCGGTACTTGAAATAATTAAATTTTTTGGAACAATTTATTATATATCGTGCGATGTTTTGTTAGTTCAAAGAGTCAATTAAATAACCTCATTGGTTTTTTTGCTTCAAGTTTAAATTTAAGAATTTGAAATTTTTTAAATTCAAAATAATTTTTTGCGAATTTTTGTAATAAAACTAATTGTAATTAGTTAAAAATACAATATTTTTTATTTCGATCTTGTTTATCGTCGTTTTTTAAGGTATCGATTTCACATATTTTTAGCAAAAACCTTCAGCTATAGCGTGACAAAGTTGCCAAGTTCCATAGATACCGGTATAGCAAGAAAGGTAATTGAAGGTAACAGTAATTGTCTCATCTAAAGTTGAGTTTAAAGACTGAAGACTTAATTATTTAAAATTTTGATTTTGATGACTGAAGATTAAAAGAAGTTTAAAGTTAAATAGTTCTCTCATTCACGAGTAAAAGACAGATTTAATAAATTTTTACCTTCCTCGCGGCGTCTTCCGCCACCTTTACAGCTTTCATCTCCTGTCGGAATCCTTCCCGCTCGCAAGCATAGACGATTTCGCGTGGCAAATTATCCAACTGAAGATTAAATTCTTCATGGATTTTTTCAATCCATTTCATCATCGAAAAACTATCGAGATTTGCATCATTTGGACCTACGCAGCTTTCGTAGGTATCCTCTACAAAAACACGAAGATAGAGTACCTCTTCAGAGCAGACTAGACGCCGGAAGACATCTCGCAGAAGGTAATTAGCATATTCTTCAAGATTTGCCGCTCTATTCTCTGCCTTGATAATGGAATTCTATCCAATATTTCGATTAATGTAGGATTAATTGTTAACGTCAAAAATTAATATTTTCTTAACCGACCAAATTAAAAAAAATCGTACTTTATTAAAATTTAATTAGAATCACATATTTTTTATATAACTTGTCCCAGAAAAGATGGATGATCTCTCACGAGCCATATTACGTTAGAAAAATAAACTCATAAATTTCAATAAATTTTTTCTGTAACACACCATTGTCGAGATATTCGTTTTTAAAGTTTAAGATTTAAAAAGCATTTTCTTAAATAATTTTTATACTGGTTTATACATTAATAATTTATAATAATTATTAGATAAATGATTAAAAAATATGATACAAACTATTATTAGAGAATCACAGAAATAAGCTCCTTTTTTAAATCTTCTAAAAATTAAAATTTTTAAACCAATAAATTTTCTTAATTTTCAAGTATTTTTTTCAGATTTCTAACGTTAAAAAAAAATTTCTTTTCTGCTAAAAAGAGAAAAACTGTTTTTGAAAAAAGACATACTTGTTCGGTAAAAAGTAAATTTTCATCTCAATAAATGAAAATAGATTAAAATAAATTGAAAACTTTAATCCATTTGAATCCATTCGAATGCATACTTAAAATCTATGAAAATGGATTGAAAATAAATGCATTTCTATAATACGGAATAGAACTGTTAATGCTTTGGAATAAAGGAACTAAAATAGATTCAAATGTCTTCATAAACCGATATATATTTTTAAATGAAAATCTTTTTTTGGATTCAATTGGATTGAGAAAGTTATATTTTCTATCCAGAATTTTGACGTATAAAGCATTTATTTTACGAAACTGTATTTATTTCTGGGTTGAAAGATGTAGAAAGCTTTATTCAATTCCTATAAATGAATACAAAGGTATTGAGTTTTTCAAGAAACAAAAATGAATTTAAATGGATTAAAAATTTGTAATCTCTTTTAAATTTATTTAAATACATTTTGGATTAAAAAATAGCAATTACGTCATTTCAATCCTGTGTCATAGACACGCGAAAAGTACTTTTAGATTAAAACAATAGGAATCACTTCATTTCAATTCCATTTCATAGATAGAATGATTACATGAATAGAATGACAAAATAGATTGCATGGTCCACGTAACTTTTTGTAAATTAAAAAAATAAATATCCCGTTAATGTCAAATTAAATAAATTATCAATCAGTTAGACTTGAATTAATACAAACTTCCAAGTCGTCAATCGTTGAGGTGATTTCATTGATCTCCCGTTTGATCTGCGCTTCTGTCATAGTAATAGTTATAGCCATATCAGCCATCGGTGCAGCAAGCGATTCAAGATGTATGAGTGCATTTAAATTCTGAGTCTCCATTGTCCGGAAAATGCGGATCAAATCAAATGGATCCTCGAAATACAGCTCAGCCGGACCGGCACTAATAACGTCCTGCTCGAATAATTCTAATACAAAATAATTGTTTACATATTAAGAAGTTTTAAAAAATATTAAGCATTAAGTGTCCTGTCCAGAATTACCTATCAAGTTCTCTAAGGATGCGCTCTCGTCTAATGATTTATATTTACTAAATAAATCTGTCGATGGAGTGTCAATGAAAATGCTACTTCTTTCTGATTCAGATCGTTGAGGTAAATCATACTTGATCCTCCAAGCGATAGGTGATACCCGATAAAGGAACATCTGGCACATTTTCACCAGTCTCCAATTTTCCTCCCAGACATAAACGTCTAACCTGCTCTGACCGAATTGTCTCGCAAGTTCATTCCTTTGGGCGCTAATCTCACCAGTCAATTTCGCTTCCCATTCCGCTTTCTCCAGCATAAGCATACTTTTTTCATGATCTTTCGATAGAAATTCCTCGAAGCCGTTTGTGTATCGCTGGCAACGCATCTTTTGTAAAAGAATAAAATAGACAAATTTATATTAAAATACATCCAAGGATCAATAATATTCATAAAGACAAGGTTCATTTTTTGCGCGTATACAAAGTACAATAGTATAGAGTTTAGACAGCCTGATTATTTTCATTGCTATTAATAATGCAAAATACTGTGTAAGAAGATAATAAAATTATTATTATTAAGTAATTTAAAAATTATGGAGTGATCCAAGTCACCCGAAAGTGCTGGCAATGCAATGGTATATATGTCCCTTATGAAAAAGTAAGTTGAAAACGCATATAAACGTAGTTAAAACTTACGAGTATACCTGAATTTCTCGTAATCGACGTGTTTCTTGCTCAAACTGTTGATCGATGCAAATACAATCGTCCTTTTCTTGCCCAACGAGGAGTTTTATTTTTAGTATCTCTCGTATGTCTTGGATATATTGTTCCAATGAAAATTTTTCTTTTACAGATCTGCCGGATAATTCTGTAAAATAATGTGGATCCACGTCTGTCATGGCAATCACTTTATCTGGATCTTTATGTTTTTTTGCTTTTCCTGCTTCTATCTCAGCATCTACCTGCGCAAAATTTTTGAAGAATTGTGTATATAACGACCCGTTATATACGACCCGTTTCCGATCACGGATCAGCTCATATATATAGTATATATATATATATATATATATATATATATATATATATATATATATATATATATATAATTTATATAACTTGTATAACTCACTTTTAACCTTCAATTACACATACTTCCTCATTATTCTTAAACTTGAGTGTATTATCACACAAATGTACATAAACTCGAGTGTTTTTTTGTTATTTACCTTGTTATTTGGCTATACACATTTCGAGTTATACAAAGTTAAAACGCGATAACACATGGAATTTTATTAATATGATTTTATAAGCAAAATTTTTATATCTAAATATTTCTTTGATAAATTGATTGTCATTCTAGAGAGCGGTGTCTAGAAACATTAGAGACATCATTTTATGCTTGTTGTTTAATGTTAAATAGGGATAAAATGATATTTCTAATGAAATTTTTAATGGTATTTTTAAAATTTCTGAACGCAGGAAAATTCTAAACAATAAAAAATTAAAAATATATAATTTTGTAGCAAGGTACTATGTTTCTTTTAAACTAAACTAATTTTTTTTAATTATTTTTATAGGTAGCCATATTACACAACCATTTTTTTCTTCCACTGCACCGATTATGCGGTGCATTAGATTTTTATAAATCACGTCCTAAATAATAAATATTTCATTACTATGAGCCTAGAATCTGTCAAATGACACTTTGACGAGTGTAATCGTTCAAGTTTCTTCAATAGAAAATATTAATTATAAAAAAATTATTGAATAAAATAAAAATGGGTACCATATTACCCTCTTCTTCTCTATATATAATTTTTATTTAAATATTTTAAAACTTTGAGTCTAAAATTAATTGAACAACATACGGACGAAAGTAAAGATTAAATTTTCAATTTTAAACATTGATTATTATCAAAATCATTTTATAAAATGTAAATGGAGGACACGTGACACTATCTTCTCTTCTATTATTACTGGAAAATATTTTTATTTTTTCCTTATATGAGAGCACTAATCAAAATTGGTAACATTGTATCTTAACTTTTGTTAGTCTCTAGTGCGAGTGATACTTATTAGAAATCTTAATAATAATAGATAAAACTCACGTGTAATCTTTGCAAAATATCGTTGGATTGTGAAATTTTATGTCGTTCCTTGTAGACTCTTCTATCACGTTCAAATATTGCTTTTTTCTTCTTCGCTTTCCACCATTGAAGATAAGCCAAGGTTTGGGAGCAGGAAGGAAAAGCGAAGGGTGATTGCTCATCCTTTAAGTTCTCTCCTTCGTTCAGGAATTCGTGACCATTAGTCCAATAATGTCGCATCCTGAGAAATTTTCAAAATTTCTCCTATAATAACATAAATGTATTTGGCTAAAGACATTATCTTATACAACACAAAACATTGGAAGTTATATTTTCTCAACATTGAGCTATGTTGATTTTTGTTATTTATTGATTTTTCTTTACTGATTGTTAATGTTACATTGAAACATTGAAACAATACTGAACAAATTATTATCTTTTAAAAATAAAAAAATAATATTTACATTTTATTAAATACAAATTAAATTTTTCAGCATACATAATTTAAAAAAAAGTATATTTAACGCTCCTGCTGGTTTGATCGCCAAAAATCAGCGTCAACAGTGACGATTTAATTATTCAAAGTGGCGAAGAAAAAAATGCACATTCCATATTCCGACATAAAATATACACACATACGTAGAGGAAAGACGGGAATCGTGTAGAATTCAATGTGGTTTATTAAAATAAAAAAAAGTGGCTGAAAAGATAAAATTTGATTCTCATGGTTAACCTTGAAATATTCCGATAAATGTTACTCTTAAAGGCCGGTCTGTTTTGAAATGTTACACGTAGTGATTTCTTTTGTGCCGTTGTCAGCTGGATTCTTTGGTCGACATTGCACGGCTCGGAGAAGCTCATCTTTTCTTCTTATTAATCAGAATCGGAAGGCATTTATAAACATTCACAGTTAGTAGGTAAGATCAACTAAAGTCAACTAAAGTGCACTAAACACGTTAAGGCATAATTATCGTGCGCTAAAGGATCTAGTTTGTTTGACATGCGCTTTGCGCTCTTCTGGTTGTAGAGCTTCGTTCAATGAATAGTGGCTGTTTTCCTTTTAAAGAACACAGTCGACACTTTTAACACAAAGCAACACATTTCGCTTTCCATTTACAAACTCAAGAGACACTTTTCGACTCTACTCAGGAGGAGAGTCAGATTATGTTCGAGTGTGTTAAGAATTGTGTCGATTTGTGTCTTCAAATTCGACGCTGGATTTCGCGCTACAATTTTATTGGTCTTTAGGCGCTTTTACATGGGAGGCATCAAGCATCGAGCGTCAAGGACAATTTCATTGAGGCAATGTTCCGATATTTATTGCTAATACTGAAAATTTATAGTTAATTGCATATATAGAATATTGAAATATATATTTTATAAATTTTCAGTTATTATATGTTAAAAAATGTTTATACATCAAACATAACCTCCCTTATTTACAACGTAACCTTATTTATTTGCCCTTCTAGCATCAAAAAACTAGAATCTGCAAGTCCAGATTCCAGCGTTAAGAAGCTGCGCAACTTAAGTGGCGTCTACAATACAGTCATTAAGATGGTACGACTCTGCGACGGACCAATCAAAGAAGAAAAAATCATATATTTTTTTCTTTGATTGGCCCGTCGCAACGTCGTAACATCGTAACGACTGTATTGTAGACGACGCTTTAGAGCCACTTGCACCAACGCCGATTAACTTAATCGCTGATTAGTCTATCGGAATTGACCAATCGTATTTGTCGTTAAGTAAAAACGACAAATGCGATTGGTCAATTCCGATAGACTAATCAGCGATTAAGTTAATCGGCGTTGGTGAAAGTGACCCTTAATGCTGGATGCTCGACGCACGACGCTTGCATGTAACTGCACCTTTAGACTATATAACTAGTTATATAGTCAAAAGTTATTAGTTATTTCCTTATTCGGTCGCTATCATGCGCAATACTTTAGAGTCCTATATAAAGAGAGAAGCGACATCGAACCCCCACCACAACCTTCAGTATCCAATTGAGTCCTCCACCGCCATTTTGGGACCGCTCTAACGTCATCAAACACCATTCGTATCATTCTGCAACAGCTGTGTTCACAATATGGCTGCTCGCTTAGCCAATCAAGTATCAATCAGATTACCAATCAGAGCTTCGGACATCAATGTCGCTTCTCTCTTTATATAGGACTCTACAATACTTCACCTTACATCATGAACGTGA
Source organism: Solenopsis invicta (assembly GCF_016802725.1). Taxonomy (NCBI): domain Eukaryota; kingdom Metazoa; phylum Arthropoda; class Insecta; order Hymenoptera; family Formicidae; genus Solenopsis; species Solenopsis invicta. The sequence continues at coordinate 149,667 of NC_052676.1, forward strand.
GCACAGCGCATGCTCAAGTCACTACATTTCATTAGTATGGTCAGTATGACAGGTATCCTAACCTAAATAATCGTCAATATTAACGCTTGATATTTCGATTCGCGAGGCAGAGCGACACTTTTTACTGCCAGATTCGTTCGTTTCGTGCGAAAACGCGTCGAATGAGCTTAATTTCGTCAAAATCGGAGATCGTGGTGATGTTCTTAACATTCACTGATAAAGAGATTACAAAACGAAATGATTTTTGTATTTTTGTTCACATTCAAGATGAACGAATGAAACATTTGTTGAATTCAGTTTATTCATCAAGTTCTTTCTATCCTTTCCTTTTTATTTATTTATTTATTTTTTCTTTTACTAAAGTATAAATTAGATAATGAAACCAATAAGTGTTTTTTAACACTCTAACAACACAATATTATCATTTTAGTTAAACATAAAACTTTGAACTTTCCTGGAAAAGTATGAAATGATCAGTTGGATGACACAATATAGAAAGCAAAAAATATTTCAATAACAGTGAATAAGTAAACGAGTCAATAATGAGCCACTCGCAAGATATAATTAATATGCCAGAAATAATAGAGCTTGTGAAACTTCTTCGTCAAAATGGTGACGAGATCTTGAGCGCCTCTAGCAAGCTTTCCTTATCGACAAAACTGCTGCATAGTCTCAATGAGGCATTCTCGCTGATTATATCAGAATCCGAAGATTTGGATTCTTCGTTTCACGTGTGCAACAGCTCTAAGGTGGATATATTTCGTGATGTAAAGTTCCTGCATGATTTTGTGCAGAAGACTATAGGTTTGAAAGTGACGCATTATTCTTCCGATGTCAAAGTTACCATTGACATCTCCAAGTTTAGACATTTAAAGTATTTGGAGCTGAAACAGGTACCTATCGAATTATTAAAGGGTTTACAGAGTGTCAGAGGTCAGTTGGAAAGTATTGTGTGCGCTGGTAGGAAAGGAGTTTCTACAATTTATCAATTGCTAGGTAATGTTCAAATATATTAAGTAATTGTTCATTGACGTATCGCTAGTTTATGGGATAATCACTGGGGTAATATATAGTTTATAGTTTTCTTTGTGTATAATCGTATACATTTCTTTATTTATAGCTGCTTGTGGAGGTGATGCTGGAGTCGGTTTTGTATGGGCGTCCTTGAGACACTTGGTATTGCCTCATAATGCTCTCAAATGCTTGGATGAATCGTTAGAATTGGCACCTTGGCTCCAAATATTGGATCTAAGTCATAATATGATAACTGATGCTAAGGAAATATCTTGTTTATCAAACTTGAGATATGTGAATCTGGGTTACAATAAATTGGTACAAGTACCTATGTTCAACAAGGCAGTGTTGCATTCATTACAAGTATTGGTGTTGAAAAACAATTATATTGACAATTTAATTGGTTGGTTATTATTGCAGTAATAATTTTCTTTTACATATTAATTTCCACATAAAATGTTAAAATAATAAAATAATGTGATCTATTCTTATTGTTATTAATTTCTACAACAGGTCTTCAAGGCTTAGAATGTCTGACAGAATTAGACTTATCGTTTAACTGTTTAACGGAACATTTGGTCTTCTGGCCATTACGAAGAATGTCTACCCTATTGTGGTTATCCTTGGAAGGAAATCCTTTATCGTATCATCCGAAACATCGTATTCTGACCATAAAATATTTGCATCCGAGCTTATCGGATAGCAAGGTATTCTCTCATAATATTAGATATATGTTGAAAGTTACACCCAAATATAATGCAGATAATATGGCACAGATTTGAATAAATTCTCGCAGTTTGTTTTAGATCATCTGCCGTTTTCAAATTCGGAAAAAACGCTCGTCGCAGAAAATCGGATCTTTGAAATATCCATGAATCAATCGACATCTCTGACCAGCTCGATGTCCATATATGCTGATTCACATGAAATTGACGAGGACGTATTGAATTGTCGAACAATAGCGTTACCTGAGAACCTAGAAAAGAATGTAACGAGGAGTAAAAAGAAGCCAAACGTTAAAGAAGCGATCATTAACGAGATTGATCAAGAGAGAGGGGAATTTAATAAACTACCCGACGTGGTAGCATCTTCTCACTTAGGTGTGACTTTTTTAATCAAACGTTACACAAGTGCACACGCGGCAATGAAATATGATTAATAAACATGACAACAATATTTAGAGATGTGCGAATCGAGCATTCATGAGATTGATTTGAATCTTTGATATATATGTGTGCGCGTGTGCGTGCGCGTGCGCGTGCGTGCGTGTGTACAATGATATTACTATCAAAGTGATAGTATAATGTCTACTTTAAGACACTTCATTCAGAAAATATAATGGAGCAATTTCAAACTTTATTCTAAATTCTATACAATCCTATGATACAAACCTACGAAATATTGAAACAAATTTACCGAAACAGTACCGAAATGTCTATCGTGTGCACAAACTTTTGAATAAGATTTAAAAGTTTATAAGATTTGAAAGTAATAAAAATTTTGGAAATCACCAATCAGGCACGAAAATTAATACATGGATACACTTTGGTCGCATAGGAGATATAAATGAAATAAGCAATCGGTTTGAAATCGTATCATCGATTATTCGAAATTCTCGAAACTATTCGAATTCGAACTATTCACATACCTCTAAGAGTACTGTATAAAAAATTGGTAGTGCAGAAATAGAATGATATATAATTCTTACGATATATTATTTTATTCATTTTTTAAGAGTCATCAAAGGATTATTTAGAGACGAAGAAACGCATCTTGGACTTACGAGAAAAATTTGGCGAGAATAATTGGTTAAGCAGTCGTGCAGGAACTTTCGTCCAGGACATAATGGGTCTTCATTCTGCTTCACAATTTCCAGAATCGCAAATAACTAAAATACAGACTTTGGCTGATGTCAATACAGCAACGTCTCTTCACAATACTCTAATTTACACAATGGATAACGGAAAATCTAACGAGACCGAGACACAAGAAATCGTAGAATACGCGGAAAACGATAAAGAGATTTCTCAGAATGAGGTTTCGGACAATCTTCCAGAGATATACGCTGCTCCTATGATCGTATATGATCCTAATGAAGGTAAAAAATTTACGTATAAATTTAAATATATTTAATAATATATTAACAATGTAGCGCGTAACAAGTATGTATTTTTCATCTTAGAGGCTGGAGATTTATATATCGTTCAAAAAAGAAAAAATGAAGGTGAACTGGAGAATGTTTTTCTGGTGATAACCTCCGAGTAAGTCGTTATTTCGCTGCACACAATTACAATTGTATTATTAACTTCGAACATGTCGAATCGTTAATGAGAGAAAATTACAAAGATTGCAACTTTTGTGTAAAGATAATTTTACACTTTACTACACATTTTTTATCATGTTTTTGAAATAAATTTTTGTCACAATATTTGCAGAGATATTAAAGAAAGAGATGCGATTACTGGAAAAATAAAATTTTGTTGGTCGACAAATTCTCTATTGTCTTGCGTCTTAGGCAGAAGTGATCCACCCACAGTTGACATTATTTTTGACACTACTAGGAAAGATAGAGAGAACAGGCGATATTTTGCGCAACCAGAAGATGCAAAGGTATTGAGAAACGTTTAAATACCCAAAATTTTGCATGTGATTCACAGCATAATTTTTTTTTAGAAAATTGTGAAAACAATTAACGAACGAATAGAGATGCGGCCGATATTGCTGAAGGTTTTCAAATGCATGAAATGCTCGACACAATTCTCGCAAGATCCGGAATTATGCGTGACACTTGCTGTTAAATCGATGACAGGTTTGTTTTATGATAAAATATCGTATTTTTTAGATGATTGCGAAAACAATAGATTTTTTTAAGGTGCGAAACATCTCAAGTGCCCTACTTGCGACAGCAGCTTAGTCATTGAAATAGAAACTTCATCTAACGTAGATAATCAGATTGTAAAAAATCAGCTAACAGAGAATTCAATGAAACTCAACCTGGCGCATTCCGAGTCATTCTCCAGTATCGGTAAGCCTGCCAGTATAGTATCGTTGTGTTTTATCAGCATGTAAGATTCTTTGGACAAAAGCAAATTTATAATATAAGAATGTTCACAATCTGTGCAAGATTATTAATGCAGCATTGCAAAAAAAATACAATTGTCATTTTTTGCAATGCGGCATTAAGACGTTACGACAACGTTGAATTTCAATTCATTTTAGTTCTCAAAAATTTCAATTTTAGCGAGATAATTGGAAAGTCAAAGTAAAGGAGATTTAAGTTGTCATAGGAAGAATAATATTGAAAAAATGTTACAACTTTTTGTCTGAAAAATAAAGCTGCAAGCATAAACGATTGAATTTTATAATCGCTTTTGCAATTAATTACGAACCACTATGTATAGTTTGTGCAAAACAATTAATCGTTTTAAAGTTGACCTGATATAATTATTTAACTTTAGCTTAAAAAAATAATTAAATCCCTCTTAGCCGATTAATCGATTAAATAATAACGAGTGTATTCTGATAGTAGTTGACGTGTATATTAATATGTACATTGTATACGTACTGACTAACGCGTGTGCACGCGTTTGTACGTTTTTATCACGTTTATGGGTACTATAACATACTAATACCGGTGCAGGTGGAATGGAGGGTGGAGCTAAATCCGTTACCACTTCTCTGATGCACTCCGACTCTCACACCCAAGCTCAAGTCTGCTGTAAGCTTCAGCCACAATTTTTGTTACAGCATTTCCTTATTTCTCTCTCTCTCTCTCTCTTTTCCTCTCTGTTCCTTCTGTTTTTTGTCTTCTTCTTTTTCTCTCTTTATGTTTTCCGTAATCCATTCAGTCACTGAAAATTGATAATTTTTCTTTTCATTTTTTTCTTTTTAATATATGAAAACGGAATTACAATCTTAAGAAAGAAAACCCTCAGTGGCTGATAGTTTTAAATTTTTCTTTGCACATTTTTGGGAATTTATTGTATATCTTACTATTAGTAAAACTTTCTTTAATTGTAAATAAACTTTTCTCTTCTGTGCTATACAGAAGCACCTATAATTTACAATTTATCTTTCTGTGATCGCAATGTGATGCATTTGTAAAAGAAATTTACGTTCAAGATTTTCTTTGATTCTTCATTTTTCTCTTTCCTTTCTCAATTTTCAAAAGACGTAACAAAATATTATATTTCTTTGTCTGAATTGATATTGTCATCATTATCATCAGGTTCAGCGACGAGTTTAGAAGAGTCGAGGGAGTCAACACCGTCTACAAATGTCTTGACGAAGAAATATGAGAGTGACATAGAAATACTCAGTAATCCAAGTCAGAGCAGTATCGAAGTTTTAGATGAAACGTTAAAGTTAGTTTGCTGCTTGTTTACTATAGTTTAGAATGGTGATACTTGTAATTTACGATACTTAATGTCTTGTATACGGGTCAGCTGTTACACAAACGCATTAGAAACGAGTTATATAAAATTACTTTATTAATGGAATTTTATGTCGAGAGAGAATAGACAATTGTAATCTCATCAAAATTGTTTATCTTGTTGCTTACTGATATTTCAACCATAATATCTCTTAATGTAGGACAAATGTCACACCAAGTCGAAAACGTTCAACGGAGGAAAAGCGTACCGCGATCGCCCCTTCCTTAATAACAATACCAGATGCAACGCCAGTCATGACAGGCCTGACGGAAAGTAGCTCTTCGGGTTTGTATTCTTTATCTCTTCTTTTGTAAATAATTGTGTTTAATTAATAAGTTAATAATTTGTCATACTCGATTAATTTTATCGTAACTTGCGCGTCGCTTTTTTTTCTCCCCAGGGAAATTAAACTTGACTATCTGGAAAAGAAAAAAATATGTACTAAGGATTTTTATAATGTGTTACACTTACTTTATTGGTACAGCTTATAACTCTTTTTTTATAAAATTACGTAATTGCATGTTGGAAACAGTCTTAATTTTTACTTCAATGGCATATAAAGTTAAAGTTAATTCCATTTATACAGGCTCGTTAACGGACAGCATATGCACAGCATATGAAAATAAAATGGTTAAATCGAACATTGATGCAAAATCTCATAGCAGCGATGGCGAAAAAGAAACTGCGTTTGCTCCCATGACGAATTTAACATCGATGTTAGGAGGTAAAGTTAAACAATTTGATAATCCCACATTATCCCAGCATTTGTTATTGTTCGACGTTGTTAAAAGCGCTTTAATTGAATGAGCAAACACATTGCTCGAAGCATCAGTTTTATTTTGACTGATGTGATTTAAATTACGTTTACCATATTATCAATTATATTTATCAGATATTACATTGTAATGTTTAATAGTAATATCTTTATAGTATTTTCATCTCTCTTTGCTTGTTATTTTCATTTTCAGACTTGCTACAAAGCATCAAGATTGGCAGCAAAACCTTGAAGGGTGAAGAGGCGTCAAACTTTTTTGGCAGTAACGTACAATATTCCTACAGTGATTTTAGCAGTATAGATCACAGAATCAAACTGCATATCATTCTAAACGTATTCGAGCACGAAAACGAAGAGCTCGTGCTTCTTCTCAAGGTCATTCTAATTCTAAGTATAAATCATTGATTTAATTGATTATACGTGCCAAGCACAAATGTAAATTAAGTAGAATCATAGAATTGACGTACCATTTTTTTATCTGTTTTTGCACCGTCTTTCTTATCTATATAGGCAGAGATTTTGATGCATTCTATGCAAGAGACATTTTCTGGATGTTTAGTATTATCTACGTCCAAGGTTTATGTTCTCAGAATCGACGGGCCGGAAGGGTAAGCTCCTATTTTGACAGAAATTTTAATGTTCAAAGTCATTAAAATTTTTAAGGAAATTAACTAAGTCTCGTAACGGCTAATTTTGCACATTTGCAACGTTCACTTTTCACGCTATTTTCTAAGATGTTAAGATTGTCGAGAAATTCCATTCTATACAATATAGTGACATTTAAAAATTGAAAATAAACGTGTGCAGTGTGACATTGATTATTAAAATATAGTGCTTCTTATCATCAAAAAGACTAGGTGTCGAAAAAATAAATATAAGAGATTTACTTTTAAACTGTACGGTTCGAAATATCACACTATGACAGGTAAACAACGATAATTGAAAATATACATTTTTCATTATAAGGAACTTGCAAAACTTAGTTCTGAAACGTCGCTTAACTATAGTTTATATAAAATTATTTAAAGTTAAAAAAAAATGTGATTTTCTATGTGGTTTTGTATCTATTCCGACATTAAATTCTCGAGAAAAGTTTGTTATTCTTACAATTAGTTGCAAAGAAACTGAGCAAAAGGAAAAACAAATTTGTAACAGGGAGGATCCACAGCGTTGGCTTCACAAGGAAGTTAGTTGGACGACGGACAGATTGCGATCTTTCGTGCCGCTACCATTTAAACAGGGTGTTTTGATCGAATTACAACAGCCTGGTAAAACCGTTGAGGAACATCTCGCCATCACTCTGCTCTGTATTCTGCAAGATTTTCAAAGAACGTCAAATTTTTTATTTTATATTACAGGTAAAATGTGTTCTCTACGTTGACAAAATTTACTTATGAGAATCTTGGAATTAGGGCGTTAAATATATCTAACGATAACTTATTTTACTTTTTCCGTTTACGACGTGTTTTTGTTGATAGATTTGCAGTTGCCTGCAAGCTGCGAAGTGGAATTCACTATTCCAGAACGTTATAGCATTTTAATGCACAACGTACTGACAAATACGGCCAATTATCAGAACGGGGACATCGTAAGATTACTGGCAATGTTTTCCTCCGCAATCTTGAAATATCAAAATGTCACTACTAAACTGAAACTGTCCGGATTGATACTGACGGATGCAATGCTAGTGATATTAAAGGACAATGTTCAGTGGCTTATACCAAGCAGTGATCAAGTACCTTTGATTGCTAGAGAACAAGCGATGAGCAATTTGATTGGGATAGTTAGTAATTTCTGATTCTTCGGTTAGCTCTAGCTTAGAAAGAAATAATGCTCTTAAATAGTTGCTTTAGGCAATCCTAGTATAATTGTATAAACAAAGTATTTTTTGCATTTGAGATACCTGGGTTATTCGTTGCACATTTATTAATATATTAATACAATAATTTTAGGAACATTATGACACTTGGTTGACTTTGAATTTCTTAGACGAGATTGCGGGTCTCGAGGAAAGCTGGACTTTGGAATTTGTTTCTTCGGGTGCTGTCGAGGCTGTAATTAGTTCTATTCAGTCTCCGTGGGAAGAATTATTTTCAATACCTCTGCAAATAACTACACGCGTAATGCAGGATAATGCCGAGAAAACTTAAACGGTACGCAAATCAAATCTCTAGTGAGTCTACATTAATTCGATGAGCTTTTGTTTCTCTTTCTCCCTCCCTCCTTCCCCCTGTCTGTCTCTCTCTCTCTCTCTCTCTCTTGTGTTTAGAAAATCCGACTAAGAATAGACTAACAATAACGACTGCAAAAAATAAAAACATGTAATGCAAACATGTCTCCTGTGACAAGAAATTGATTTAAAAGAGAGAAAGAAATCCAAATATAAAATTCAAAATTAAATATTTAAATGTTCAAAGAATAAAGATAGCTACTTTATAAATGTTTTATTAAAAAATGCCGTTTTAATTGATATATTTTTCTTTCTGCATTTTTATGCCATTCAGATGTTTTATAATGTTTAACATTGAATTAATTAGAAAAGTCTGTGTAGTGTGTGGTTTGCGATACTTTGGTGAGACTTGAATAGATTTTACATCATCTATAGACACAAAGATGTCTTGATACAAAAGAAATATAAAGAAATAATCGACTCTCTACGAGAAAATATACAAAAATTTAATAAGAAAGATTCGTTGAAAAAGACGAGAAAAATGGCAAAACTAGAGCAGACTAGAGCATCAGATGTATAGTTCTCGATGGTGCTACAAGAATTGTTAATTGTAAATATTTCCTCCTAAATTACCTTTCTTTGTATTGATTTTTAAGCCAAAGTTTCTCCGTTATGTTATATGTACATGCAATCTTTTTTGTATAAATTTTTCAACTTGTACATTTGGCAATTTTATTGTTATTATTTCCGATATTATAAATGTCCGACTGTGATATGTATATTTGGATTTGTTACAATAAATACAAAACTCAGGTATTTTATTGTAGATATATATCGTGAGAATATTGTAATTTATATTTTGTAACAAAGCATATAAATAAATATAATTATAATCTTAAGGCATGCTGTTTCTCTCTCTCTCTCTCTCTCTTCTCTTTATATGTATATAATTATTATTACCTTCTATGATCATCGAACGATGAGTATAATAAAATGACCTACTTTAGTGTATCTTATGTAATCCATTAGTGTAGTGAATATATAAAACATCCTGCTATACTTTTATATTACATCTGCAACTTGAAAGATTGTGACATATGCAGCTGATAATGACATATGCACGGCTAGAAATTACTTAATAAGACACTTGTTCTCGACATCTTACACAATCCATTTGTGTGCCATTCTTTACCGTAACCATCTGTCAAAGTGCCGAACATGTATATTAATATAGAAGATAATTGACCTAAGCGTTATAAGAAGGTAATCAATGTGCCTGAAATGACGAAGACAAACGGTAGGGATTAGAATCATCTGCTATTATTTTGTGATGCAATATATACATATTAATCAATATACATAATATACATGTCATAAATTGTCATAGGTTCTTATATACACATGTATACATGTATGTGCATATATAAATTATATAATCTTTACATAAAAAGAATTCAAAAATGTGCATTCGACAAGTTGTAATGACATGGCTCATCCTTATCGCTATACCGCACAATGGAATCCATGGTTTTGGATATAGTAAGAAAGGTATGTCACAATGTTAATTTTAATCCATTTCGCAAATTAATCTAAACTCGATAGAAAAATATAAAAGAATCAAAGAAAATTTTTCTTTCTGTTTTTCTTTGCACACACTTAGCAAATGAAGTTAATTCGGAAAACCTCAATCCAAACAATCACAATTCATAAATTAAAGATTACTCATAAATAGTGAATTCTTGTAAAGACTAACAATAAGTACAAATCGACACAAATAATTAAAAAATGATATTTTATAATTCATATTCAGGTAACGATCGATTGTGGAAATATAAATGATACAATAATTTTAATGAATAAGAGAAAAATTGTTTGTGTTAGCAATGTTTTATTTTAGAACAACATTTGTGGCCGCAAAAGTACGAATCATGCGCAGGAAAATTACAATCACCAGTGGCTATATCCACAGCAAAAGCGATTGTTTTACCATTTCCAGCTCTTGAAATGATCGGTTACCATGACTTTCTTCCAACGCCGCAAATATTAATAAATAACGGGCAAACTGGTAAACATATTAATATTATATATAATTTTACAGACTGTTAAACTTTTTGAGAGAGCGCATTTTCAACGGTTTTTTTTCTTTTTAGTTAAACTTACTATAGATAAAAATGCGATATATGGAAGATTGCCATATATATTCGGAGCTATATTGAAACAAAATCAACAATATGAGATGGAACAATTGCACTTTCATTGGGGCATAAAAAATAATAGAGGTGCTGAACATGTATTAAACGGTGTAAGGTAACAATCATATTATTTGCTCGAATCGAAATAAATAAATAGCAACTAAAGATCAATGTTCGCAGATATCCAATGGAAATGCATATTGTACATCGCAATATGGCATATCCCAATATTTCATATGCCCTGCAGAATAAGGATGGTGTGGTCGTAGTAGCTTCTTTCTTCCAGGTGACTTAATGATTTCTAAAAGTCTGTTTATATAATTAAACTTGAAATTATTTATATTATCTTTCTATCTCAATCATATATGTATTTATGTATATCATACACATTTTGTGATATATATAAGCTATATTCTTACATACTATTTACAGCCAAGAACTTTTGAAAAAGAATTACAAAAGTAAAAAATCAAAAAGTCTATCAAAGTCGTTAACTCATAAAAAATTTATGAAAAGATCTGTATCTAAATGTAATTACATACTTTGTGCAGTTACAAGATGAGGACAATGAACTTCTTCGATCTTTCATAAACAAGCTACCAGATGTGCAATGGGCAAATACAGAGCTGTCGGTCAACCTGTCTCTTGCTTTAGCATCCCTGATACCAACTAACACCGATATCTTTTACACATATAAAGGATCCCTTACGACACCACCTTGTAGCGAAGTAGTCACATGGATCATTTTCGCCATTCCAGTTCCAATATCTTTCCATCAGGTACATTATTTACTTGCTTTATTTAAGCACGTTTTATTATACGCGTTTTATTACAGTATGCAGAAGTATTTTTGGCGATAAAATGTAGATATCAAAAAAGCTAAGTAGCATTTCAACCAAAAGTTGACGCTGTAATACTTTTTTTTTAGCTTGTTCATCTTTTTCCTTTTTCTCTTTAATGAAAAAACAAGGAAAAACCGTGCACAAGTTCAATTAAACCTATTATATGACTCTGTGTTTGTTGCTGGAAAGTACCCAAAAGACTACTTACTTCCATATATAGCTGCATATTGTCAAACATATTACATATGCATACTCTTATTTAATATATTATTCTGTGTGTATGTATGTATGTATGTATGTATGTATGTATGTATCTGTATGTATGTATGTATGTATGTATCTGTATGTATGTATGTGTGTGTATGTATATATGTATGTGTGTGTGTGTGTGTGAGTGAGTGAGTGAGTGTGTGTGTGCGTGCGTGTTGATGGGAAAGGGTCCATTTGATCGAAATGGAGTTAGCACCAGATTCAATTAGAGACTATAATAAGCTATGATTTAAAACATTACCGAATCTCCCAGCTTCAAAATTGACCGAAAAAAATAAATTTGAATACTGATGTTATAAACACTGTTTTTTTAAAAATCAAACTAAAATCAACAACTTAAAAGTTGAAATAAAAATCAACATCAGATAAAACACACCTCGACCTTTCTTTACCTAGGGACTACGTAATATATCGTGGACTAAATGGGCTCTTTTTGAAAAATACAAAAATTTCAAGAACTAACTCAGTAATATCAGTAAATTATCGTTAAAAATATTAAAATAGTCATCTAATAGAGATTACTAATAAAGTACGTACAATGAAATATTAGATATTATAAATTAGATATTATAAATTAGAATTAGAATTTTTAAATTACTTTTAGAAAAAAAAAATAATTTAAAAACTCAAACAGCACGTAAAGGCGTTTGATTATATCAAATCGTCGTAGCGACCGAATGAGCTTTTCTCGCTCACAAGTAATTCACATTTATCTCCACGATAGAAGCACGCAAAATTGACGCCAGAAATTACATCTTGGATTGCTCTACAAATCGCAAAAAATTTTTTTTGATTGGCAAATTACTTTGAATTTTTTATTACTTTGACTGAAACCAACAAAACAGTGAATATCTCGAAGATTGGAATCGATCAAATGGACCTTTGCCTATGACAACTTTCTACGGCTCTGTAGAAAGAAAATTAATTTATCCGTTTTATCACAGATGAACATGTTCCGAAAACTCTCAAACGGCGAGGAAACATTAGGCGATAATTTTAGACTATTGCAAGATATCGGTCAACGTAAGATATATACTAGAAGATTAGATCCATTACTTTCGACCAAACGCGATAAGTCGCAGTTAAACTTTGCAAACTTAAGTTGGTTTTGGTCGTAACACGATAATCAATATTTTTTTCTAATTTTGTCTTTCAATTTGTAACATAAAACCGAAAAGTTTGTTATTCCGAAATTCACGTTTATTATCTTTCGCTAGATCGTTCAATGAATTAGACATTCAATAGAGAGCACGTATAATAGAGAGCTCTCCTTAAGTGATACAAAGTACTCTTAATTATTTTTTTTATCGATTGTATAAGATACAGATTAATCGTTTACATGAAAATTTATTAGATCACATATGAAGCTTTTTGCACGCCAATATTCCTAATCGAGTGATGACTAACCATACTGCTAGAGAAATAGCATTCTCACGCTGGCATGGCCAATTCAAAAAATCCTGCATTGGCCATAGTACATCCTCTGAGAGAATGATAACTGGCTCATTTTTATACATATACAATAACCATACGATTAAGATACCCTGAAAGTATTATAAAGTTTGATGAAAAGAATAAGAATTATCTTTTCACATATTAACACTCCTGATTTTTCGTTATAATCATATTGAATTATAATAAAAAGAAAAAGCATCGATTTGTCTTTCTTGTAGTAATATATGTCAAAATACTTTAATTCTAACGTGTTATTCGCTGTTATTCAATCGATAGAATAGATGTAAAAAATATGCTACTAACTATTCTTTTAGTTTGCATATAGAAAGTAGGCAAAGCAAAGTTTTAAAAAATTTATAAGATTTCTTTTAATTTTATAATTCAATATGACTGCAGTGAAAGAGCAGAAGACTCATCTAAGCGAATTATTTACGTACGTTCAAAGCACGAACGCTATAAATTAGTGACATCTGCACCTTCAATCTCCATTTCAGTCGTCGATTCACTATAAAAAAGATAAAAAAAAAAGATTGCACAAATGCAGATATGCATACAAAATTTCATGTACCTTTAATATGTTTTATAGTATAACAATTTTGTATATAACAGATAAATAATATATAATAATATTATAATATTATGTAATAATAAAACAATCTTATATCAATTATTAATTTATTTTTATGGAAAATAAATTCCTCGAGATATAACAATTGGCTAAAGAACAACAATTGGTCTAAGAATAATCTACCATAATAAATTTTCATGATAACACGTAGAGAAAAATATAGAGAAACTTACCATTTTCTTTTAAGACATTTTCCACATGATTGCATTGACGTTGGAGCTTAACATATTTGGCAAACTCATCCACCATGGAGAGTCTTGCCATACCTTCTTTCAAATTGTTCAGCTCCTTCCGTAATTCAACATCATATCTCTTTTGCACAAGCACATATGATAAAATCTGTGGTTTATACAACAGAATATTAAGCTGTGGAGTAGCTTCGATATAGGTCAATGCAATTCAAATATTTTTAAATGTGAGAAAAAAAACACAAATGTAATTTTTCATCTATTTTAGCATAAATCTTGGAAGAATTTGCAAGTGAAAGGCGACTCATTAGATTTCTGATCTCTTTTGTCAATCGAGTTGTAGTAAAATTTTTTGAAAAAAAATTACTATAAAAACGCAGGATAAACAAGATTATACTCAAAATATCCAAAATACTCACAAATCTAATGAAAAACGGTGCGACGACGTCCAAAATACAACTCAAAGTGGATACCACGAGTAAATCCATGTGTAGGGTGAAAAATAACCTATAAAACTTGCAATATTTTCTTAACTCGTTTGCCTCATTCTTCTATGGTTTCGTTTGCATATAACTTTAACAAAATTCAAACATCTTTCGCGTAGATTCGCAAAAGCAACGTTTCTAACGTGAATGGTATCGTGAATCGTGACCATGCGACAAAATTAACAAACACAAAACGAAATGAACAATACCACAAAGGTAACTACTACCCAGTATACTGCTACCACCTCCAATTTTTAGACAAAATTAATCTCATTCGACGCGTTTTTGTACGAAACGATCGAATCTGACAAAAAAAGTGTCGCTTTGTCCCGCGAATTGAGATATTAATCGTTGAATTTAACAATTTTATAGGTTAGAAAATCTGTTTACGACAAAATGCAGCGACACGAGCATGCGCTGTGCATGTGCCGTGTTCTAAAAAGCGTGCAAAATTTAAAATTATAAAATATAAATAATATATGTATATTTAACACGCGATAATGTTGAAATCTTTTACCTTATTACCTAAATCCTAAATTGACGAATCTACTGTATACTAAAAATAGATATTTTGCAAAAAACTCCCCCAATACAAGGGGAATGCAGCTAAAAAGATCAGACAATCAATTCGGAGTCAGGTCGAATCAGCAAATCGAATACGCTATTAAATGTATGTATTCAAGGTAAAACATTTTACTCTCAGTATACAGCGATATTTAAAATTGAGTTATCAATCCTCAAGGAGTGAGCCGTTTGGGATCGCGCGGAAACATGGACACCTTGCGAATGTTATCTAGGCCGAGATAAAGCATCACCACCCGCTCCATACCTATGCCACCACCAGCATGTGGCGGGCAGCCGTACCTGAAGGCGTCAATGTACGACTTGATTTTTTCAATGTCTGAAACAATTTTATTGTTGACAGAATAATTTGATTAAAAAATAAAGAATATAATGTTGAAAAAATCACGCTACATCATCATCATCATCATAGAATGCAAGTAGCAAAATTTTCTCAATGAAGAATGGAAGAGAGAAAAAGATAAAAATCACAAATTATTAAAATATGGAAAAATGACAGTTAAAAATGACAAAAAGATTTCGATTTCAGAACCTGATTTCGTTCAAATCTTTCATCAAATTTAAACGTTTGTAGCGATAAACGAGAATTCAAGACTGTAAACATTTCACTCACCGATTCCATGATGCTTAGCGCGCTCAGTGAGAAAATCCGGATCGTGAATACGTTGCGCGCCAGATATAATTTCCTCCCCTCGCATAAACATGTCGTACGAATTGGATACTTTCTACAAGGCAAGATGGATGGTTATCACAGAAAAGAATATTGTGAGAATATTGTATGATATAAGAGAATACTTTACAGGATTATTTGGATCCGGCATGGTGTAGAAAGGTCTTACGGCAAGAGGATACTTATCCAAAATGTAAAAGTCTGTATCGTACTGGAAAAAAATATAAAAAAGACATATTTAACATTTATTATACTTTTTAATAGAAAAAAAGAACAAGATACGCGTGATAAATTGCAAAGACAATCGCTACATATTATACATATATTGAGGAATTAAAAAATAATCAAAACGTTCCATTTTAAGACTCCTTAAAACTCGCGATTTTATAATCTTTATGCGTCTTTGTAATGTCTATTCATCTTACATCTGTTCATCTTAAAATTGAATATCTATTATCTTACTTTGCTTTTAACAAGTTTTCCCAAGAGTTTTTCATCTGGTGTCGACAGATCATCCTCTTCCCCTAGAGTCACGCCCGCTTCTGCCAACAATTCGATCGCCTGGGGATACTCCAGCTTCAATGCCGGTTCGAGAAATTTGAAAGGCTCTACTGGATATTGCTGACTGACTGCCGCGATATCATCCGCGTAACTGTTAAATCCCCACAAAATAAATATTATTTGCAAAATTGCAAAGACTCGCACTACACTTCACAGTACACTTTAAGAATAATAAGCATAAATATATTATACGACTAACATATCGCGTAAGCCTTTGAACAGCTCGGTGAACATCTGTCCAATAGTGTCTATCACTTCGTGATAATGATACTTGAAGGCCATCTCCAGGTCAAGGCCTACAAATTCTGTCAAATGTCTATGCGTATTGGAATCTTCTGCTCTGAAAACTAATCGCAATTAACTAATTAATTCTTTTTCAGCAATTATTGTCAAAGAGGAATGTCATATTTGAAAATTTTCTTCTCTAAGGCTTAATAAAATTTTCTCGGGACCAAAAAAATTTTATTTTTTTCTTTTTATCAATTTCATTTTTGATCGTCATTAACTTTGAACCTATAACGTGACACATGCGTAGAAAACAATAAAAAAAATGTAATACATCATCAAAATAAAATTATTTGTCTATGCACATGCCATTAGAATAAAATAAGAAATAAAAAGAAAAATGAAGAATATAAGAAAGGACTGTTTGGTCCTGGTAATTAAATGGTAAGTTAAGAGTAAAAGAACAATTAGATGCAATATACCTGCTCCAACAGTGAAAACTTTATCAAAATCTGCGGCAATTGCCATCTGCTTGTACAATTGTGGCGACTGAGCTAGGTAAGCATTGCCTTTGAAATAAGATACCGTAAAGACATTCGCCCCACCCTCACTGGCTGCGGAAATAATTTTAGGAGTGTGAATCTCGACAAAGCCCTGAAAAGAATAAGCAAAAGGAAACGACGTTTTGACATGTCGCGAGAGAGAGAGAGAGAGAGAGAGAGAGAGAGAGAGAGAGAGAGAGAGAGAGAGAGAGAGAGAGAGAGAGAGAGAAGGAAATGGAAATCATTATGCTCACCTTCCTTGTCAGAATATCTCTAAAGAGTTTACAAACACCAGCTTCAACCCTGAAAATTGCTTGATTAGCCGGTGTACGTAGATCCAAAACTCTATTATCCAGTCTGGTGTCCTGATTCACTCGCACCGTCAGCGCCGTTTCATCCGCCTCGCAGACAGATCTCGCGGCGTCTTCTATTTGCAAAGGAAGTTGTGGCTTCGCAGAACTTACCACAAATATTTCTTTCAGATGAAGTTCAATATCTTTTTGCGAACACGATTCGATTTTTGAGGGCACAGGCATCACCACAGCCATGACATCAATTATAGACTCTTTTGTAATGCTAAATGGAATAGAATACCATATTAATGTACAGCACTTCAATCGTTCACCTTTACACAGGTTTTAAAGATTTTACTTGGATATAAATTTAATCATTTGTTTGCTGACTGCTTCAGTCACTGCAGCTAATCCCTGTACAGTATACGATTGTTGTCTCAACACAATAAAGCATTGCTTGCCTATAAGATTGGAATTTTATTTGCACAAATAATTGCTATTAACAAATTTTCTATAAAATATTTCAACTTTCACGTACCTTTCGCACGACTAGTGTGTAAGCGACCTCTCAACCAAACCGTTTGATTCTCTAAATTTTTATTCAGATCTTTGATCGCTGTAAACTTTCGGTCCTCAAATTTTTCATCACTTTGAATCATATTCATCTCTCCGTACTTTCCCAGAGATACATCTTCAGTTTCACTTGTAGATTCTTGTTGAGAATGCTGGAAAATGATATCAAACGCAATTTAAAACAATTTATTTACTTGATTAATCTTTCAAATTAAATCTATTGTATTTCAATTTCGATTGATTTTATACAAAAGACTGTAGGATTGTATATCTGTCTCATCCTCCAAGGATGATGAATATTATAAATTTGCAATGTTTATTTTTTACATATAGATATAATGCAATGTTTATTTTTTACATATGGATATAAATCCGTAAATTCAGGATCTGTGCAATTCAATGACACTTGCAAGAATTAAATATAGAGTGCTATATAAAAAGCAATAAACACTGAAATAAAGTATCTTTTTTTACTGTCTTTTTATTAAAAAAGCTATACGTTGAAAAAAATAAAATATGAACAGATTCTTAAATTATTCTTAATTAGTAAAAAAAATGGATAAACTTTTTTTTTAGTAAACATTTATTGCATAGTAACTTACAGGCTGGCCTTTTTTTTCTGCCTTTTTTGCCGCTTTCTGTATCTCTTTCTGTTGCTTTTTAAGTGCTTTTTTAGACATCTCATCTCTTTGTAAGAAAATAACACAATTTTTTTATACTATATAGGATATTGATAATATTGATACTAACTGATTAATTGCACAATTAAATATCTATAACATGAATGTATCTAATAATAAGTAATATTAATTATATTAATATAAGTAGATGTGTATAAAATGCAGAAGCATCACATCCATGATGCAAGATTAAGTCTATGTACAATTAAAAAAAAAAAAAAATATATATATATATATATACATAAATTTCTTTTTAATCTGTTTTAATTTATAAAAACTTGTCCAAATTATATAAATAAATTAGTTAGCAAGTAATAATAATAAGATTGAATCAATACCCTATTGGAGGGCACTCCACTGGTTTATCTACACCCATCTGTAATAGATGACACAAATTACATCATTCTATCAACGTTTGTAATACTTGAAAAATACACTGTTTCATATACCTAATAGTCTATTTAATCTATTTATAGTTTATTAATATCTATTTAATAGTTTGTAATTTTTCTTTAAAATAGATAAACATATATATTATTATTGTTGTATACTCATCTAATATGACTTGTAAGGCTTTTAAAACCATATTGCTAATATAGGTTAATGGTAAGAAAAAATAGCGTGTCATTATTGAGATAATATAAAAATGTATAGGATATTATATCTTATATAAATATTAAGCATCGATAGTAAAAATTATATAATAATAATAATAATAATAATAATAATAATAGCAAAATGTAAAACAAGTGATGGCTAACCTAAATTATATGGTACTTGCTTTTGTTATTCGACATTTACGATAATTACGAATATACATAATTAAGAATATTCTATACAGATATAATAATCTTTCATTTATACATTCCACGTATGGAATAATCAAAATGTCGAGATATAAATATCATTGAATAAAATTATAATAGTAAAAACATAAAAAAAAACTCAATATACATACTTTGTTGGACAAGTGAGATAACTATAATAATTCTAACGAGAAATACGAAAATCTTCGCGAAAGATTAACGTAGACGTATGACAATTGTGTAATTTACAATAGTTTGTAGTATGTAACATACATACATCCGCGTGTGCGACCATGTGCGACACCGGTTAACGCAACATACAAGTACGATAGCGCAACGCGCAACTGGTGCGCAATAACCAACAATCGGCAATAGCGCGCAAATAGAAAAAACACATGCACGTATATAAATATAAATGTTATGTATGTACATACAACACATACGTGTATCAATGTGGAAGAAAAAGAAAAAAGCTGGAGAGAAGCATATATGTTGAAAAAATGCTACCTCTGATTACTAATTTTCATTAGACGTGTAAAATGTGTAGAATATATCGAGTGATGAAGTGCAAAATCTGAATATCTATTAGATATTTATTAGAAAGAGACAGAGAAGTCAATCAAGGCAATAGCGATCAAGCATAGCCTTACCTTGATCTCTTCGCATACATTGACATAAATGAAATAATGATTAATAATGATTTCATGTGTAGCGCGCCTTAACGCGTAGTAAGCCAACAGCAGAGAGGAACCTGAGAGCGGCCACGGCGGCCTTTTTCGTATAACGCTTCGAAACTCCCGTACACTAGTGACGCACATCTATTCTGGTCAGAATGCGAACTAGGTGTCACATCCATTTTGCAACCCGCCGTTAAAAACAGTGTGGATGTTAGCACGGACAACAACCCACATCCATCTCTCGAGAAATGGATGTAGGTTGTTGTCCGTGCTAACATCCATTTTGCTGCAAATAAAATCTGACGCGTATCGCGTATGTTGCATCCAGAACAGGGGTCGAGAATGTGCACAAATGATTAATTACGTCTACTTTCGCGTAATTTTTTATTTATTATAGTCTGAATTATTTACATTAACATTGATATTAATACATATAAATACGTTTATGCCCATATTTTGCACATTCATATTTTTACTTAAAAAAGATGTTTAATAGTAACAGAGAGAATTTGGTTCTTTAATAAAGAAACATTCATTTTACGCAGTACTTAAAAAATAATTGTAATTAACATCGCATCATATGATGAAGAAGAAATAAATGTCTTTCCACGAATAAATATACCATCTTTTTATTTTTACATAATTCTTTATTATTTAAATGTCTTCAAATTATAACTCGAGTTAGACCGTCTTTACCCTCATGAGTTTGAATAATGCGTCCTAATGGCCATTTTGCTGGTGGATACCGTTCATCAACTACGAGAACTAAATTCCCAACAGTCAAGGATGGAACTACTTTGTTCCATTTGTATCGTGCGTAGTAACGTTGGAGACATTCTTTCGACCACCGAGTCCAGAAACTGTCCAACATTTGACGGATGAGTTGCCATCTCGAAAGATGTGACAATTTCACGGTTTCCAGCGATGGTTCAGGAATTAAGGATGGTGCACAACCCATGATAAAATATCCAGGAGTCAAAGCGTTAAGATCTTCGGGATCTTCAGAGAGTGCGCTAAGAGGTCTTGAATTCATTGTAGCTTCCACCTGAGTAAGAAGTGTGTACAATTCCTCATATGTAAGAGACGTATCTCTGATCACTCGATGAAGATGGTACTTGACGGACTTAACTCCTGCTTCCCACTTTCCTCCGAAATGAGGTGCTGCGGGGGGGTTAAAATTCCATTGAGTTCCGTCGTTCGCCAGTAATGTCGCTAATTTTTCTGATTCTTGCATGGTCTTGATGAACAGTCTTTGCAGTTCCGCATCGGCTCCTTTTAACGTCGTACCACAATCACTCGATAATGTAGAACATATTCCTCTCCTTGCAGTAAATCTTTTGAATGCGGCAATAAAGGTTTCGGCAGAGTAATCTGTAACTAGTTCCAAATGAACTGCTGAAGTAGAATGACAAACAAATAGAGCAATATAAGCTTTGTAAGTGCGAGGATTCCGTCCTTTCCACGTTTTCAATACAAAGGGTCCAGCGTAATCGACACCAGAATGAAGAAATGGGCGAGTTGGTGTAACTCTTTCCACAGGGAGTTGTCCCATTAACTGTTGAGCTCGCTTTTGTCTATAACGAGTACATCTAACGCATTTGAGAATAAATGCACGTACAGGAACTCTTCCGCCTACTATCCAATAATCATTTCGGATATAATTAAGAGTGAGTTGCGTACCTCCATGTAGAGTACGAGAATGAGCATCGGCGATAATTAGGGTTGATAATGGCGACTCCTTCGGTAGGATTAGTAGATGTTTTGTTGAGGAGGGTAGTAGTGAATATTGTAGACGACCTCCCACTCGGAGAAGTCCTGAAGAATCGAGAAAAGGAGTCAATTTTAAGAGTGGATCAGAAGCGGACAAAGAAAGTCCTCTTGAAAGGAGTTTAATTTGTTGACTGAAATAGGATTGTTGAATTAGCTTGACCCAAAATAGCCTCGCGTTTTCCAAGTCCGTAGTTGAAAGTGGGCTTGACAGAGACGAATCCGGTTTTTTCTTAAAACAAGATATAGCACGCTTACATACTGCTGTGATTCGTAACAATTTCATTAAACTAGAGTATCGGTTTATTAGATCCCACAAGTGAACAGTGTTGATAGTATTTGAGGTCACTTTAGTAGGTCTTTCTTCCAAGGACCCTTTTTCGAAAGAATGTGATGGAACTACCGTGGGCCAACTTGAAGGTGATAAAGTGAGCCAGTGTGGTCCTGTCCACCATGACGACATCTGTGACAGTTGGTTGGGGGTTAAACCTCGTGTGGCAAGATCTGCTGGATTCTCAACTCCTGGGACAAACTTCCATACTGCTTGAGGCAAAACTTCTTGTACGTAACAGACTCGATTATGAACAAAATCCTTCCAACGATAAGGGTGGTGATTCAGCCACGTGTAGGTGATTGTGGAATCAGTCCACAGGAGAAGGGGCACGTTTTTAAGATTTAGTACTTTTAACACATGTGAAACTAACTTGGTTAGTAACACTGCTCCTGTTAATTCCAATCGAGGTATCGTCAACTTCTTCAATGGAGCTACCTTTGTTTTCGAGCATAATAACGCAGTTTTTATTTCTCTATTTTGATTTTCAGTTCGTATGTAAACAACCGCTGCCACTGCTTGTTGAGACGCGTCACAAAATCCGTGTAACTCAATTTTTAGATCAGACATGTATCCGATCCATCTTGGGAACGTAAGACGAGGAGTGTCTTGGAGACTCATTACAAAATTCGTCCACTTTAATGCTAGGGCTTCTGGTAAAGGATCATCCCAACCTAATTTATTTGACCAGAGCTGTTGAATGAAAATCTTTGCAGTAATAATTACAGGTGCGAGAAACCCCAGAGGATTGGAAGGTGAATTGAAAGGTATTCGTTGTTGTTATCCAATGTAAACCGAGAGTCTTTACAGCTACGTTATCTTTGATATTAACCGTAAAATGTGCAATCCGATTCTTTTCAGGGATCTCGGTTAATACTTCTACTTGATTGCTTGACCATTTTTGAAGGTTAAAGCCGCCCGCCATGCAAAGTTGGTTAAGTTGAGTAACGATTTCCTTAGTTTGCTCAATCGAGTCAGCTCCTCCAAAAATGTCATCTACATAACGTCCCTTTGTTAAGGATGTAATCGCTAGAGGAAAACGTGAACCTTCGTCTTCTGCAAGCTGTTGTAAAGTGCGTAATGCTAGATATGGAGCACAAGCTAATCCATATGTGACTGTTGTGAGTTGATAAGTACGAAGTTCATTCATATGATCGAGCCAGAGTATACGTTGAAATCTCCAATCATCAGGATGCATCTTCACTTGACGAAACATCTTTTCTATGTCAGTGGAGAAGACATAACGGAATAATCGAAAATATATGAGTACATCAAACAAATCAGTTTGTAGTTTAGGACCGGTATGAAGTAAGTCATTAAGTGAATATCCCGAAGAAGATGGACTCGAAGCATTAAACACTACTCGTAGTTTGGTAGTGATACTTTGCTCTCTCCATACCCCGTGGTGTGGAAGATAATAGGATAAGTAGTCTGAATCAGGTGTTGACCATAGTTGCATGTGATTTAGACGTTCGTATTCCGCAATGAACTCTGAATAAGCAGATGCATAATCCTTATTAGTTTCAAATTGACTAAATAATCTTTTAACTAGTCGAACAGCTTTCGTTTGAGAATCTCCAAGTTTTTCAGTCGATAATTTAAAGGGCAGTCTCACTATATATCTTCCGTCTCTGTCTCTAGTGTGGGTAGATTTAAAATGGTTTTCACACGCTTGTTCCTCAGCGGAAAGGGTTGAAACTTTCGTTGACGGAATTTCTTCGAATTCCCAAAACCGATGGAGAAGATTGTAGAGATTTTCCTCGACAAAGACGTGAAAACCACGTGTATTTACTGTTTTCAAATTCGATTGCGAAGGTCCTGAAATTATCCATCCAAATTTTGTAAGCTGCGCAATGGGAGTATCCGAAGGACCTTTAATAAGACCTTTGTCGATAATTTTTCCATAAGTATCTGCTCCTACTAGTATGTCTACTGGACCTGGTGACAGATAATTTGGATCTGCTAACTGTAATCCTTTTAAATGTGTCCAACCCTGATTCTCAACAACCAACGACGGGATAAAGTCAGTGATCTTTGGCAAAATATGAGCAGACACGGTACATTTAAAGGCTGAGTTGTAACAAGGTTTTAGTGTAAACGAAGTTTGACCTTTAGATGCATTAGGTTTTTCTCCAATTCCGATAATAAGTAAACGAGAATGATTCCGTGGTAACCTAAGTCGTTGTACAAGTCGTTCCGTGATAAGGGATATCTCAGATCCTTGATCGATGAGTATTCTTGCATTAAAGTTTTCTCCTTTGTGAGAAAGAATCTTAACTACTGCCGTTGCTAATAAAACAGAAATATTGGTGGTATCTTCAACGGCAGAGTGCAACGCCGTACGCTATGGTTGATCTGAACTAGCTTTAACAACATCGATTTCCTTGGATTTCAACGCGGGTGTGATAGTCTTGGTATCTTGAGATTTTCCTGGATGAATTGACGTGTGATGTTTAGCACCACATTTCCGACAACGTTTCACGTTACAGCATTCGGCTGACCGATGAGATCCCAAACAGTTGAAGCACAATTTATGCTTAGAAATAAGGGCTAGTCGCTGTTGGACAGTCTTTAACGAATAAGTGGGACAGGCCACTACATAATGGATCTCAGAACAAATAGGGCATTTAACATTGGGAGTCGTGATGTTTTTTGATTTTCCTTGATAGTGGGAACGTAAGAAACTCTGAACCGGCGAAGAGACGTTTTTCGTCGTTTGTTTTTTTCTCGCATGCTTTTAACGTAAGCAAGCGGGCAACAAGAAAATCGTAAAGCTCCTTCCACGTGGGGGGATCTTTCCGTGAACCTAGATGTTGTTCCCAAAGTTTTAACGATTCGGAATCAAGTTTTTGTACAACGAGAAATACTAGGAAATCATCCCAATAAGAAACTGGTCTCTGTAATGTCTCTAAAGTTCTATAGATTTGAGTCACATGAGTATACAATTTTTCTAACTCACCGGCCGACTCCTTCGTCATGCGTTTAATATCGAATAAAGATTGTAAAGCAGAGTCCAATAATAATCTTGTATTTTCATAATAAGCAACTAGCGAGTCCCAGGCTTTTTGAAAATTTTCCGCGACTAAGGAGGTGTTTTTCAACAAGAGTGCAGGAGGGCCAATTAGACTTAATTTTAAATACTGTAGTTTTTCAACTAGACTTAAAGTCGGATTATCTAATACTAGGGAACAAATAAACCTTTAAAGTTTAACCAATCAGATCGGGTACCATTAAATTTAGGCAAATCTAGTCGCGGAAGCCGTGTCCGGTGATGACAAGTAAGCGTCGCGGAAGACGTCGACGTAGATGTGTTGGTTGACGGAATGAAAGACGTTAACGATATAGATTGAGAAGACGATGTTCTAGGCATACTTCCTTGATCTGGTTCAAGCAATAAACTTAATTTTTCAATAGACTCCGAATAACATTCGTGTGTTGAGATGAACAGATTTTTGATAAAATAAGGATTAACTTTTATAGCATTCTTATCCAATTCTGTAAGCTCTGAGACCGCTAGGTTAATAGCTTTATGTTCCAAAGAAAACTGTTCCCAATTCTCTTTAAGAATTGAAAGACGTGTTTTTACTCGTTGCGGAGTTATACTTTCGGTTCCATTTTTAATAAGGTTTTCGTAAGAGTGAGATATAATTTCCGCGAGTGCGAGCTGCTGCTCAATGTGATTCTCAATATGTCTGAGCCTCATTTTGTTGTGTTGATCAGTCTATCCGGCTCGAAGGACCAAAAATGTTAAATGAGATAAATTGATTTATTATGACGATAGAGAAGCAACAACAAAATGGGAAGACATCTTTCCTGAAATAACTAAAATGATTTAATTGAGGAGTTTAATGTTTCAGAAAAGAAAAGAGATTCACTTTATTGTTACTTAATAAGGATGTATTTTTTACATACATATAACTCTTATTTTAATGACGTTGTATAGAAACTTACATTCGCAAAAGAATAATATAGTTTTAAATTAACAGATGGAAATAAACGAATATAATAATGAATATTTGATAATATATAATGCTCGAATCTTAGTCAAGAAAAAACATAGAATTATAACGTTTTCAGAAGTCACTAAACATAGCAAAATACTTTTAATTATAATAATAAGAAGGAGTGAAAATAAAAGAAACGTAATAATTGAAAATCACATTTTGCAGGCTCGGGACACTCAAAACTTATCTAATATATAAATTTGTCTTAAATCTTTTAATAAGTTACGACGATAATGGTGAAAATTCAATAAAAGGATTAGAATATTGAAATGAATTACTTACAAATTGGCGTATTGCGTAAATCGTGGTTGCTTAGCAACATACATAAACAAGATAATTATTTAAAATGCTTAAGAGGTTCAACCTTTTTAATAATCTGTAAGAAATCGTTCGTCTGGAAAATTATTCATCGGTTTAGCTTTCCTTCTTGTTTCCTTTTGTATTTATGTATGAATAAACCTGTGAATAGAAAAGTGACGACAGGAGACGAGTCCCCTTGTGCTTGTGAGGCACTATTTCCACTCAATTGCTTCGATATGTGCTTGTGAAGCACGATACGATGACTAATGTGCTTGTGAGGCACGATACGATAACTAATGTGCTTGTGAGGCACGATATGATAACTAATGTGCTTGTGAGGCACGATCCAACCACTTTCTTTACGATCAATTTAGAGAAAACGAAGACACATACAGCGTGCACGCTCGCGTCGATCTCACACGTTTACTTTTTCTGTACTGCTTAATCCTCTCTCCGATCGCTATCCACTTATTTATCCTCGATACAACGATCTCCATGGAAATCCTTTTGTTTTAGGCTCTCTCTCTCGATTAGACGCGTGAAGTGTCTCCATTCAATTACCGGCATGGACTATCCGATAAGCGTGTACATTTTAAACAGATGGCAATAATAAAAATGGTGGCAATGTCGGCAGTGGCGGCAATGGCGTAATAATAATGGCAATGATGAAAATGACAATGATGGCAACGATGGCAATAATGACAATGATGGAAAAGATGAAAAATAGGCCATCCCATTGGATGGCATTGATGGAAAGAATGCAATTATGGAAAGAATGCAATGATGGAAATTATATCAATTAGATGGCAATGATAGCAGTGGCGGAAATGGTGGTATTTGTGACAATGACAGTAATGGAATAAATGCAATGATGGTGTAATAATGGTAATAGAATGGCAAAAATGGAAATGATAAAAGTGGCAATGACGGCAATTATAACAATTATTACAATGATGGCATTAATAGTAATGATGGAAATGGTAGCAAAGAAAATGCAATGATGAAAATGATGGCAATGGAATGGCAATATTGAAATGAATGCAATGATGGCAATAATGGGACTGCTGGCAATGATGGGAATTGTGGAAATAACGAAAATGTAATGGCAATGGGATGGATATGATGTAATGAATGCTATGGTGACAATGACGGCAATGGAAATGGCAATGATGGAAATGATGGCAATAGTGGGAATGATGGCAATAGTGGCATTAGTGATAATGATGGCAATGATGACAATAATGGGATTGCTGCAATGTTAATGGTGAGGAGATAGAGTTATACAAAAGAGTTATATCGGTCAAAGTCCGAAATTTTTGAGTAAAATTGTTTTTTTTCCGAATTTCTCCAATATCTCTGTGTTCTGATAGCCCCGAGAAGAGTTCTAACTTTTAACATAATGGATCAAATCGTTAAAGTGAAAAACGAAAGTGTTATATCAGTCAAAGTCCGAAATTTTTTAGTAAAATTGGTTTTTTTGCGAATTTCTCCAATATCTCTGTGTTCTGATAGCCCACAGAAGAGATTTAACTTTTATCATGATGTATCGAATCGCTGAACTGAAAAAGGAAAGACTTATATCAGGCAAATTACGAAATTTTGAGTAAAATTTTTCTTGCGAATTTTTCCAATATCTCTGTGTTCTGATAGCCCGGAGAAGAGTTCTAACTTTTATCATAATGGATCGAATCGCTAAAGTGAAAGACGATAGAGTTATATCAGTCAAGGTTCGAAAATTTTGAGGAAAATTTTTTTTGCCAATTTTTCCAATATCTCTGTGTTTGATAGCCCCGAGAAGAGTTCTAACTTTTATCATGATGTATCGAATCGCTGAACTGAAAAAGGAAAGACTTATATCAGGCAAATTTCGAAATTTTTGAGTAAAATTTTTCTTGCGAATTTTTCCAATATCTCTGTGTTCTGAAAGCCCGGAGAAGAGTTCTAGCTTTTATCATAATGGATCGAATCGCTAAAGTGAAAGACGAAAGTATTATATCAGTCAAAATTCGAAATTTTTGAGTAAAATTGCTTTTTTTCCGAATTTCTTCAATATCTCTATGTTCTGATAGCCCTAAGAAGAGATATAACTTTTATCATCGAATCGCTGAACTGAAAAAGGAAAGATTTATATCAGGCAAATTTCGAAATTTTGAGAAAAATTTTTTTTGCGAATTTCTCCAACATCTCTGTGTTCTGATAGCCCCGAGAAGAGTTCTAACTTTTATCATAATGGATCGAATCGCTGAACTGAAAATGGAAAGACTTATATCAGGCAAATTTCGAAATTTTTGAGTAAAATTTTTTTTGCAAATTTCATCAATATCTCTGTGTTCTGATAGCCCCGAGAAGAGTTATAACATTTATCATAATGGATCGAATCGCTAAAGTAAAAGACGAAAGAGTTATATCAGTCAAAGACCGAAATTTTTTAGTAAAATTGGATTTTTTGCGAATTTCTCCAATATCTCTGTGTTCTGATAGCCCACAGAAGAGATATAACATTTATCATGATGTATCGAATCGCTGAACTGAAAAAGGAAAGACTTATATCAGGCAAATTTTGAAATTTTGATAAAAATTTTTTTTGTGAATTTCTCCAATATCTCTGTGTTCTGATAGCCCCGAGAAGAGTTCTAACTTTTATCATAATGGATCGAATCGCTA